>NC_139253.1:57878526-58054047 GCF_977018435.1 Lepisma saccharinum
ATACGTACAATCCAAATATTATGCTTATTTAATGTATGACTAACTAACTCTCTAGTTTTTTTAAACCCGAATGTTCATGGCTGCAGCAACACATGCCTTTCATCTGTCCCTGTCCTGAGCAAGATCTATATACTCCTTTCCTTCCCTACCAATTTCCTTTAGGTCCATCTCTACATTATCCCTCCATCTTTGTTTTGGTCTTCCTAGTGGTCTTTTACCATCAGGTTTCCCAACAAGAATTCTGTATACTCTTTTTTCCTCTCCATTTGTACCACATGATCTACACACCTAAGTCTTCTTGATTTAATTATTCTAATAATATCTGGACATGAATACAAATTATGTACTTCTAAATTATGTAACCTTCTCCACTCATCTGTCTCCTTATTTGTTTTAGGCCCAAATATTTTCCTAAGGATTTTATTTTCAAATACTCTCAATTTATGTTCCTTTTTTCAATGTAAGGGACCAGGTTTATTTACTGTATTTAACTTTCATTTTTTGTAATTAACAAAAATTAAAAGCTTATACTGTAGTTATTATATCTTTTTCTATCAGCTTATTTTGAAATTAATATTATTAGGTATAGTATTTGATTTATAACTATATTGCTTTTTTATCAATTTATCTAAGAGTACACGCAGACAAACACATGTGTACACACTTTTATGTAAATAGATATGCCTTTTTCAATATTTTAGTATGAAGATTGCACTTTAGCTATTTAAGCAAGGGTAGGAAAGGTAGGATTTCTGAGAATTTGTTGTAGGATTTTGTTGTCCAAGTATAGATGAGACCTGAGCTGGGAGACTGTTTTGAACCTTTTCATGATAGTTTGCATGTGAACTGTATGCAAACTGAGCACTATTGACTGTGCATGCTTCTAAGTTTTGCTGTTATTTTACATCAAGTCTCTGAGACTGTAGTCAGTTTCCCTTTTCAAGTAGTTTTTATTGATTGTGTTTGTATATGTTTTGGGGACTTAGCAGTTTTATGTTATGAGGCAGTTTGTTGTAGAATATTTTTACATGATTGTTTTGAGATATTGAGTGTCTGCTGTTTTACTTGTAATTATTTTCCTTCTTGTGTTGTGTATTTGACTATATTTTGTCCCAGTTCGTAGTATTTAGAATAATTGTTGTTGACTTGTAGATGTAGGGAGTAATAATCCTTTGCAAGATGCCCTATACTATAGTCTGAACATTATTCTTAGTGTTCACTTTTGAAGCCTTAGTATTCTGGTAGTATTATTAATGTAGAGGTAAATTAGGCTGAAATGTAGGCATTTTTCTGATAAATTATACTCACTTAGTTGTTTCAGCAGGTAGAAGTTGCATGATGGTTTACTGCTGATGATGTTAATTTGCTCTTCTTATGTACTACGTATGATGTAGCTTACTTGAGTAATTGGAATTTTCTACTGAAAAAAGGATTGCTTGTCTATTTTATTCCTATGTTGTTGAGTTTGTCCATAAGCGAGCCATGTTTTTACTCTATCCTATGCCTTGGAAGAATCTAGATATATTGTGTTTGCAGTTTTATGTTTCTCTAAGGTTTCAGCTATGTAGTTTTTTAAACTGTGCTATGGGTGTGACTACTGATTTCTCTTTCTGGATGCCATGTTGGTTTCTGTGTATTCCTCTTGCTGCTTGAATTTGACTTAGGTTGTTTGCTTTTTTTTCTTAGATCTTTATTTGTTTATTTGTTCAGTATTTTTTATTTTTTTTGAATTTTAATTACTTTAATTTTATATTAACTAACATATTTTACTTTAACAACAAAAATATTTACTCTAGTATAAAAACTTCTACTAACAAAAATGAACTATTATAACTTTTAATTTTAGAAAATTGTATTTTTAAAACTTTAACTTTGAAAAATTGTTTTTTAATTACTTTAATTTTACATTAACTAACAAATTTTACATTAACAACAAAATAATTTGCCTAGTATAAAAACTTCTACTAACAAAAATATACTATTATAACTTTTAATTTTAGAAAATTGTATTTTTAAAACTTTAACTTTGAAAAATTGAATTTTAACACACTTTGACTTTAACAATGTACTTTGAATTTTTATATGTAAAAGAATATTAAAAAATAAAAAATACTGAACAAATAAACAAATAAAGATCTAAGAAAAAAAAAGCAAACAACCTAAGTCAAATTCAAGCAGCAAGAGGAATACACAGAAACCAACATGGCATCCAGAAAGAGAAATCAGTAGTCACACCCATAGCACAGTTTAAAAAACTACATAGCTGAAACCTTAGAGAAACATAAAACTGCAAACACAATATATCTAGATTCTTCCAAGGCATAGGATAGAGTAAAAACATGGCTCGCTTATGGACAAACTCAACAACATAGGAATAAAATAGACAAGCAATCCTTTTTTCAGTAGAAAATTCCAATTACTCAAGTAAGCTACATCATACGTAGTACATAAGAAGAGCAAATTAACATCATCAGCAGTAAACCATCATGCAACTTCTACCTGCTGAAACAACTAAGTGAGTATAATTTATCAGAAAAATGCCTACATTTCAGCCTAATTTACCTCTACATTAATAATACTACCAGAATACTAAGGCTTCAAAAGTGAACACTAAGAATAATGTTCAGACTATAGTATAGGGCATCTTGCAAAGGATTATTACTCCCTACATCTACAAGTCAACAACAATTATTCTAAATACTACGAACTGGGACAAAATATAGTCAAATACACAACACAAGAAGGAAAATAATTACAAGTAAAACAGCAGACACTCAATATCTCAAAACAATCATGTAAAAATATTCTACAACAAACTGCCTCATAACATAAAACTGCTAAGTCCCCAAAACATATACAAACACAATCAATAAAAACTACTTGAAAAGGGAAACTGACTACAGTCTCAGAGACTTGATGTAAAATAACAGCAAAACTTAGAAGCATGCACAGTCAATAGTGCTCAGTTTGCATACAGTTCACATGCAAACTATCATGAAAAGGTTCAAAACAGTCTCCCAGCTCAGGTCTCATCTATACTTGGACAACAAAATCCTACAACAAATTCTCAGAAATCCTACCTTTCCTACCCTTGCTTAAATAGCTAAAGTGCAATCTTCATACTAAAATATTGAAAAAGGCATATCTATTTACATAAAAGTGTGTACACATGTGTTTGTCTGCGTGTACTCTTAGATAAATTGATAAAAAAGCAATATAGTTATAAATCAAATACTATACCTAATAATATTAATTTCAAAATAAGCTGATAGAAAAAGATATAATAACTACAGTATAAGCTTTTAATTTTTGTTAATTACAAAAAATGAAAGTTAAATACAGTAAATAAACCTGGTCCCTTACATTGAAAAAAGGAACATAAATTGAGAGTATTTGAAAATAAAATCCTTAGGAAAATATTTGGGCCTAAAACAAATAAGGAGACAGATGAGTGGAGAAGGTTACATAATTTAGAAGTACATAATTTGTATTCATGTCCAGATATTATTAGAATAATTAAATCAAGAAGACTTAGGTGTGTAGATCATGTGGTACAAATGGGAGAGGAAAAAAGAGTATACAGAATTCTTGTTGGGAAACCTGATGGTAAAAGACCACTAGGAAGACCAAAACAAAGATGGAGGGATAATGTAGAGATGGACCTAAAGGAAATTGGTAGGGAAGGAAAGGAGTATATAGATCTTGCTCAGGACAGGGACAGATGAAAGGCATGTGTTGCTGCAGCCATGAACATTCGGGTTTAAAAAAACTAGAGAGTTAGTTAGTCATACATTAAATAAGCATAATATTTGGATTGTACGTAGAGAATATAACAAATGTACAATGCATTGTGCATTATAAGCAGAAATTTAAACCAGTTTGCCCTAGAAATACATTTTAAGAATAGCCCAAAATAGCATGCGTAATAGAAAATTAAGAAAACTTTCTGATGCATAAAAGTACTGACTAGTGCTGAATGAATCAATTACTGTAAAATATTATTCTCCGATTCAAGTAATTTAACTGTAAACATTATCTTTTGTGTGTAAAATATAATTGTTAGTTGAAGTGATAAGTACAAATATTAACTTTATACGCCTTCATACACTCTAAATAACATAACTTTGATCTATAAATTAGTAACAATTTGTTAAAAATTAAGTTTAACTGTAGAATTGTTTTCTTAAATAAATATAAAGTAGTAAAAATACTAAACAAATAATTCCTTCTTTTCCTTTTTAAAGGATGCCAAACAGTGTAAACCAGTTGTTAGTGGCTAAATAACATAAAATTTGAAGGCAGTAACAATATTTTAAAAATACTGTTTTTTACCTAACTTTGTGAACTAAATACTAGTACATTTTGTCAAATTATAAATAAAATATACCTATTTCTTTGGTATTTGTACTAAAGTGAAGAAAATGTTACTAAAACTTGGCTAGTACAGTAAATCTGAGAGTTTTAGCTTTATTTCTCCGTAACTGGATATAATTGTAACTTGTTAATCTCGCCAAACACAATCTTTACCTCAATTTTGGAAGCTAGCTGAACTTTAGTGTTACAAATTACATATAGTGAAGGCCTCTATAGTGGAAAAATACACCCAGTCTGTAAAAATTTGGAAATGTTGTCTCCTTCTCTGTCGAACCAGACCAAGAGTGTTCTGAAATGTTTCAATATATTTCTTAACATAACTAACTTTTCAAAAAATAATACCTTGTGCCCAGATAGCTTAGTTGGTATAGCGTTAGGCTTTTAACCTATCTGTCCAGGGTTCGAGTCCCTGTCTGGGCGATAACAATTTTTAAATTTTGTCATCGGATCTTTTGCAACAGTAAGTCGTGAGTAAGCTTTTAAGTTCCTCAAATATCAGCATCTTTAGTTAACAGTACAGCATAACCAGTATTATTATGATAGAAAAGTTCTGGTGGAAGAACCTACACCTACTGTAATATCTCTGTGGTATTAACTTACATGCAGCCCATAACTTTTGGGACTGTTTCTCCTCCGTTACATTTCCTGGCCATTTACCCTTAGCGTCGCGATTAGCCTCAGAAGCAAAAAAAGCGAAATCTTATATTTGTTCTTTTTATATCTCTGAAACCACCTATACTATAGAACTACATTTAATGAATTTTGCAGTCTTCCTGTTTGATCTGTTAAATAATCCAGTCAATAAAAATATACTTGCATAGAAAAATCTGTTTTTCAGATACTTTAATCGGGTAATCTGCTTTTGTGTACTTCCTCAGAAATATATACAATCAGTGTTCTTGATACATTTAGCACCTGATATAGAATAAGTCGAAGTCTAGTTAGAGTTGGCCTGTAAGTGCTTCTGGTACATGTAGTTACTTGAAAAAGCAAATATTGGTTGTGTATAAAAGGTAGCATTCTTGTGAAACAATGAAAAATTAACATTATATCCTCATAGCATTAGTTGCAACTGCTTCTTGCAGATTAACAAAGCTGTGGCGTGTGGTCCTACGTCACCTATAATCCTTTGTAAGGTTCGTGTTGTCCTATAAATTGTCGATATACATACTAAGTCCCTAGTTACAGCCTAAGCTTTTAGTTTCAATAAATGTATTTTAGTCCTCGGAGACATATATTGATCTTAGAGTAAAAAATAAACCTCGTATAATAAACCAAATGGAAATAACCCAAGTGTTGATGCACCCAAAGAAGCCAGTAATACTTCAAAAATACCTTGAAAAAGGCTATAAGGCTAAATAATTCTTCTAGAATAGTAAAAAAGTTTGGAAAGTGGATCTATGGTTCATATAGTCAGTCGTGGGTGAACTTCGTCTTGTCCTGTGAATTGTCAATATATTGATAAATGGTTATATTTAAAAAAGAAAAAAAAAACAATGTTGGTAAGCGTCCAGTTGTGGACCCCTCGGTAAAAGAATTTCAGTCTTTATAGACACACAATAATTTTCGTTACACTAAACATTTGGCCTCGTATAAAGGTAAATAGTCGAAATGATAAACATTTCGTGTACTTTATCCAGTAAGGCTTAGCTAGAAATACAATAACAGCGTTACAGACATAAAAATTAAGCAAGGTTTGATATTCTAGTGGCACATAATAAATATAAAATATCCTTTAAAATACTCTGACAAATAGTTGTGGGTTATCTGAGATCAAAATTTTCAAGCCCTCTCTCCTGCATAAATAGGCTCTAGAATTCACTAAGCCTCAAAATAATATTGGGTACATAAAATAAAAAGCAGATGGAGAGTGATGCTGATCGCATCATCTCCAAAATAGCAAAAACAAAAGTATATGATATATTTAGGAAACTTTACCTAGTATAAAAGTAACAAAATACTCAGCAAACTCTAAAATAAACAAACTTTCCTACGTAGCAGGCGTAACCTGCCCTAAATAAATACATATAGAAATACAGAACCAAAAATAGCATAGTGGAAATCAGTAAACCCTAATAATAATAATAATAATAATAATAATATATTCTGTGGCTTACATTTTAGCTAAAAGTACTTTTTTTAGTGATTTTGAAAATATTTAAATAAATACTAAACTCTAAGTTAAAAATTTGTAAATGTATATATAATACAAAACAAAATAAATAAAAATTAATACATACCCTGCAAAAAAACCAGTAAAAAAGTTGAAAACATCTCTTTGTGCATCCAAAATATAATTGAAAACTCTTTCTTGAATAGACTAAGAGGTCTTACTTTGGTAAAATAAGCATAAAATTGAAAAATAAAAGGGTAAAACTTGACGAAACATACTTCGTGTGTACAAAATTTAATTCAAAACACATTTGAATTGTGTTATTTGAGTAAACATGGAGAATAATCCTGTAAACTTGGAAAAAAAATTCCCTCTCTCTCTCTCTCTCTCTCTCTCTCTCTCTCTCTCTGTGTGTGTGTGTGTGTGTGTGTGTGTGTGTCTTTGAGAGTCCAAAATGTAATAAAAATGGTGCCTGAATAATATAAATAGTGTCATTTGAGTAAATATTAGGCTAAACTTGTAAAATAAACAAATAAAAGTTGAGAACACACACTTTGTGTGTCGAAAATGTAACTAAAAATCTTTCCTGAACAGATAGAATTGTGTTATTTGAGTAATAATAAGCCTAAACTTGTGAAATAAACAGATAGAAGTTGAGAACACACACTTTGTGTGTCGAAAATGCGACTAAAAGTCTTTCCTGAACAGATTGAATTGTATTATTTTGGTAATAATAAGCCTAAACTTGTGAAATAAACAGATAGAAGTTGAGATCACACACTCTGTGTGTCGAAAATGCGACTAAAAGTCTTTCCTGAACAGATTGAATTGTATTATTTTGGTAATAATAAGCCTAAACTTGTGAAATAAACAGATAGAAATTGAGATCACACACTCTGTGTGTCGAAAATATAACTAAAAGTCTTTCCTGAACAGATTGAATTGTGTTATTTTGGTAATAATAAGCCTACACTTGTGAAATATACAGATAGAAGTTGAGAACACACACTTTGTGTGTCGAAAATGTAACTAAAAGTCTTTCCTGAACAGATAGAATTGTGTTATTTGAGTAAAAAAATAGGCATAAACTTGTAAATAATAAATTAAAAGTTGAAAAAATCTCTTTGTAAATACAAAATTTAATAAAAAATGTTGCCTGAATAGTACAAATAGTGTTATTTTGGTAAAAATTAACATAAAGTTGTAAAATAATAAGTTAAAAGTTGAAAAAATCTCTTTGTAAATACAAAATTTAATAAAAAATGTTGCCTGAATAGTACAAATAGTGTTATTTTGGTAAAAATTAACATAAAGTTGTAAAATAATAAGTTAAAAGTTGAAAAAATGTCTTTGAGTCCAAAATTTAATAAAAAATGTTGCCTGATTAGTACAAATAGTGTTATTTTGGTAAAAAAATTAACATAAAGTTGTAAAATAATAAGTTAAAAGTTGAAAAAATGTCTTTGAGTCCAAAATTTAATAAAAAATGTTGCCTGATTAGTACAAATAGTGTTATTTTGGTAAAAAAATTAACATAAAGTTGTAAAATAATAAGTTAAAAAGTTGTAAAAATGTCTTTGTGAGTCCAAAATTTAATAAAAAATGTTGCCTGATTAGTACAAATAGTGTTATTTTTGTAAAAATAAGGATAAGCTGTGAAAATGTTTGTCATAAAGTTAAAGTTTGGTAAAAATAAACTCAAAATTAAATTAAATAGCACACAGTAACATACATTTACTACCTAAATCAATAATCAAAGGGTCCTAGGTTCGTTACCCCGTGATAAAAGCAAATGGTGAAAACTGTAGGCCCCGTCCCTAATAGCTCTCCCTTCTTCATAGTACAGATAAAAAAAAACCTGCGCTAAAGCGTCCTGTGCCTTGAAGGCAAACCTGAGCGGAATATTAATTGGCGGCGGAAACCGGTTCTACAAGCGACGCATAGCTTCAGAGATTTGACCCTTGCTGCGCATTCTCAGACATTCTTTGTTGTCTGGTTGAATCCCTCCCCTCCCCTACAGTATTGCATAGCTTTCCCCTGTTCTTGCGTACTGGTTAACCTTGAAAAAACCGGTTCTGATTGGTCAATCGGGTTCCTTCTTTGTTGTGACGTTCTGACGTCATTTGACCTTGAGCGCACTTCCCCCAAAATTCCTTTCTCGTCTACCTGGGCGGAGTTCACCCTTGTCTGTCTGGCATCGGACTCAGCTCACACGTTATACATAGTTCGTCTCCGCTCAATATATTACATGCCATATAACATTATTACATAGTACTAATTAATAATATTACATATCGCGGGTTCGAGTACCGGGACCGTCTTCTTTCGTAATTGGACCTGTACCTACACCCATTACCACCGTTCATAGCGGATCATAAACCATAAACTCTTATTTTCAATATTATAAACATTAATATTAACATTTTATACATTACATACTTTGCAGTAATGAATATAAAACCATATGCATAGCATTTAGTACCTCTAATTACCTTCTATATACATATTTTTCATAAAATAAATAAATATATATTCATAAAAAGTTATAAACATGCAAATACATAAATGTAAAGTATTCTAAGTACTTGCTAATGAATTCTAAATACGTGCAAATTAATTAAAACCCGTGCAAATTAGTTATAAGTACATACAAATGAATTGCGAATATTAAACGCCCGAGGGCACAAACAGTCCTTGGCGCGGATCAATACTACTTACAAATACCTACGCATTTTCGATGTGTTTTCGTAAAATGTATCAGAGAAGTTATAATGACGCGAATATTAGAGAAATATGGTCCGGAAACAAACTTTTGTTATGATAATGGTGAAACTGTAAAAGTGCTTTTGAGTGATGCGGGGAGGGAAAGAAAAGCGGTAAGAGTGTTCAACTTACCACTAGAACTAGATGATGACTGTGTGAAAGAAAAAATGACGGAATTTGGGAAGGTGGAATGTATAGACAAAGAAACGTGGTCTAAAAACTTTAAATATCAAGTTTACAACGGGGTGAGAATAGTGAAAATGGAACTGAAAAAACCGATTCCGTCGTTCATTACAGTAAAATCTCATCAATGCCATGTGATATACGACGGACAGCCGAGAACGTGCAGGGTGTGTGGAAAAGAAGGACACGATAGCTGGCAATGTGATAGTCGTCAGATAACAACGCTTCGTGTGAATAAAAACCGAGAGAGAAATTATAGTGATATAGTAGTGGAAAGGGGGAGTTCCTCGAACGTGAAAAATCAGTTCCAACCAGATAATAATCAAAACAGGTCGGAAGGTCTACAAAATGTGATAAAAGAACAAATGAAAGATAAGGGGATAAAGAATGTGCCAAGTGACACCCGCCCGGTGGAAATGTTCCCACCGGTAAATACGGAGACCACAAAGGAAGAACACAACCAGAAAATATTACCGATGGACACAAAACAACCGGGAACTTCCCACCTAGACAAACAAGAGGAAAAAGGAAGTGAAGAAATGCAGGATGACCAGATGCAGGACGAAGAAAACTCAGTTGATCTTCCTCCCATCCCAGCTGCAAAGGACAAAGTCCCAAAAGAGGAGGACAAGGGACCATCAAAAGACTGTGAGCTGGAAAGTGAATTGAATACAGAAGAAGAAAGTGACGAAAGTGTCACTTCAGTGTCAAAGTGGAAAAAATCTCAGCAGGTGGGTGCAAAAAAACGGACGAAAAATACTTCGAAAGGTAGCGAGAACACAGTAGCGAAGAGGAGATCAGTGAGAGAGGTAGGAGGTATGAATAGAGTAATGAACAGAAGAAGTAAACCCTAAAAGGGAAATTTAATTTGATATTTCATTTGTTGTTTGCATTTCTTTTTTCAACGTTATGAGGGACGATCGGAAAGTACTATTAAATGTGTGCTATATTATTCATTTATTAATGGTATATACCACTAGAATATGTACTATTAATATTAATGGAATCTTTTCGCCTGTAAAATGTAAAATGTTAGAAGAATTTGTACGGGTACACTCCATAGACGTATTGTTTTTGCAGGAAGTTTGTATGTGTGACTTTCCATCAATATATGGTTACGAAGCGATAGTTAATACTGGTATCAATGGCCGTGGGACAGCAACACTTGTTAGAAACGGCCTAACCATTACTAATGTAAAAAAGTTAGTAGATGGGAGAGGCATTAGCTTTCAAAGTAAGAACTATACTTTTGTGAATATTTATGCCCCATCAGGCAATCAAAATAGACAGTTACGTGAACAATTTTATAATCAGGACATTTTATATTTGCTACCGTTAAATGAATCTAAAATAATATTTGGGGGTGATTTTAATCAGGTATTAAATCCCACCGATTGTTTAGGAGCTTATCAAAAGAGTCCAGCCCTTGCAACATTAATTGAAGAATTGCATTTGAAAGATATTTGGTTACAGAAGAGACAGGATATAATATTTACATATTTTAATAATAAATCTGGATCGAGAATCGATAGGTTATATACAAATACAGATCAAATAAAAAATATAACATCCATAGAAGCATTGCCAGCGCCCTTTACTGATCATATGGCAGTAAAAATGGCAATTAACCTGGAAGAAACAAAACTAGTCAGGGGTCCTTCATATTGGAAGCTAAATGTACAGTTATTAGAGCTTCCACATATCAATGAAATATTTGCACAAAAATGGGCCGACTGGTGTAAACAACAAAAGTATTACAGTAATCATAATGACTGGTGGGTTCGATATGTAAAACCAAAATTAAAAACATTTTTCTGCTGGTATGGAAAAGAAAATGCAAAAGACAGAAACGGATTGATCAACTTTTATTACCAGTGTTTACACGAGGCATGTCAAGGGAGAGATGTCACCAAAAATTACCAAGCCATACAGCAGTATAAAGCCAAAATCTTAACACTGCAGAGGCAACAAATGGAAGGCATAACAATAAGAACAAATTCCAAGAATTTAATTCAAGATGAAAGAACTTCGATGTATCACTATGTACAGATGCAAAAACAACAAAAAACACTCATGATAAACAATCTTGTGGATTCAGGTGGAGAATCGCATGCGAGTCAGCCAGGAATCATGCAAACATTTTATGACTATTATGGGGAGCTTTATCAAACCGGGGAGGGGGAATCAGAAGCAAGAGAGACAATACTGAATTCTTTAACTAATGGTTTGCAAGAAGAGGATAGACAACTTTTAGATACTGAAGTAACAATAGAAGAAGTATACGAAGCGTTACAAACATGCAACCTTAAAGGAGCACCAGGAAAAGATGGTATTGGTTACAAGTTTTATTTGCAGTTTTTTGAGATTATAAAATATGAACTAATCAAAATCATACAAGATGCCTTTAAAAATGGAAAAGTTTTACATAATGAAGGAATCATCATATTGATACCGAAAAAAACACATGCAAAACAAGTAGACGACTACAGACCAATAACATTACTAAATTGTGACTATAAAATAATGGCAAAGATCTTAGCAAATAGGTTAAAGTTAATTTTACCACGGATACTCAGCGAGAAACAAACATGCATTGGCAAAAAGCATAACATATTCAGTGCAGTTGGAGGGATTCGCGATCTGATATCCTATTATCTGGTGCAGAAACTTGATGCATGTGTGCTTGCTTTTGATTTCAAAAAAGCGTTTGATTTAGTGTCGCATGACTACCTGTTTGAGGTGCTAAAGGCATATAGATTCAGTGATAAATTTATTAATATTTTGAAAGGTTTCTATCAACAGGCAACATCTCGGATAATGGTCAATGGATTCCTGTCGTCCCCAATAAATATAACAAGATCAATTCGGCAAGGATGTCCACTAAGTATGCTCTTGTTTGCTTTAACCCTGGATCCTTTGCTGCAATATATCAGGAAAACTACTCCCGACGCGATACACGCCTTTAAGGAAAACCAAGTGTTTGCTTTTGCAGATGATTTATCCGCTTGTATCACCACAAACGAGCAAATGGAAAAAAATGATGGCAGCGATACATATATACTGCCGTGCTAGTGGGGCCAAAATAAATATGGAAAAATCAAAGGCGTTACCCTTTGGCACATGGGATCAAAAATATCCAGATATAGGGATCCCCTATGTACAGGAAATTAAAATATTAGGAATAATTTTTCACAGGGACGAGGAACAAATGTTAGAATCCAATTGGCAAAAGATAGCGAGAGACATTCGCATACAATGTTATAAAATGCGAAGCAGACAGTTGAACATGATACAACGAGTGTGGTTTTTGCAAACATATATGTTTAGTAAATTAAACTATACGGCCCAAGTGATCCCAATCAATCAAAAATACATCAGAATAATGAATTCAGCAATTGGTTGGTTTATGTGGTATGGCCATTTTTTTCGAATACCACTATCCAATCTATGGCAAATGAAACTAAAAGGAGGATTGGAGCTCACAAATATTGAGATCAAATGCAAATCCCTATTCCTGGCAAGATCCTATACGCTCTATGGCATTGAACATTCCATTACATCATTATGGATACAGTTATGGACGGAGGAATTTCCACCCCAAAATCCGCCAGATCTACGCAGATTGCAAAACGGACCGATATATCTACGAAGTTTGATGCAAGAATTCAGTTATGTGGTGCTTCCGCCAAAAGGTGAAGATGTAAAACTCTCTCAATACTTATATACACTGTTTCACAAACAGTTGCAGATACCGACTCACCGCATTGAAACACATTTTCCCAATAACAGATGGCAAAATATTTGGAAAAATTTAAATAAGAAATTTTTGGATACATCAGTGTATAGTGTTTGGTACAATGTAATACATGATATTATACCAACTAATGAACGCTTACATAATATCAAGAGACAAACAACTAATAAATGCCACATATGTGGAGAGATAGACACCACTGAGCATAGAATAGTAACATGTAATGGAGTACAGGAAATTTGGAAATGCCTAACAACATATCTAGGACAAATATGTCGAACATCACCCCAATACTTTCAACCGTCGATGTGTACAAGACCAGATTTCAAATATTTTCCAGAAAAGAAAAACAATGCCGTAATTTGGTTAATAGCTAATACAATATATTATGTATTTTGTAAAAAGTATGAGAGCAATAGCATTTTGTTCACACAGTATTTAAAAAGAACTAGATGGAAAATGTTACAATATCCAAAAATGTATGAGTATTTTGGAAACTACCTCAGTGTTGTTTAGAAAACAATAATTTTGTACTTGTGGTGTGAAAGTGTAAACAGGTATTAAATATATGAAGAAATGTATATTTATATTACAGGTACAAATGCATGTTTACGCCAAAAATATTGTATCAGATAGCCAAAATGGGACTCTTACTATAATACTTACTATGTTAAAAATTCTATACAATACTTTAACAGAATTCATGTAAGAAAACAGACATATTTTGTATATATGCTGATAAAATAAAATTTTGTTAAAAAAAAAAAAAAAGTCGGTAACGCGTCTGACTACCATGCTCAAGGTCCCGGGTTCGATCCCCGGCCGGTTCAAATCCGGGAACTTTTCTAACGGTGGAAGCGGCCCCGGCGCCCACCCAGCGTCGAATAACATGGGTACCTGGGGGAAACCCTGCGGGGTAAAGGCGGTCAGGGGCGTGATGCTGATCACATCACCCCCACTCACGACCGGATCAAGAAAGTGTGGTGCGTTACCCCCACACCCCCTATACGCCTTCATGGCGTGGTGCTATGCACAGGGGAACACTTTACTTTTTTTTTCACTTTAGTAGAAAAGGGAGTGCTCTTGGTTTTAAGGTTATTCAGTATCATGTTTCTTACCAGATAATTGAAGTTGTTAAGTAAATTTTTAATTTATATTTTTAACATGACCAGAAGTTTGTAACTTTCGTTTTTCTCTAACTATGCTTGAGATCTGTAAAATCTTCGATTAATGTACAAAACAAGAATCTTGACTTTGTGTTACTTTCGGTGATGGGTATTTTTTGGAACTGAGATGTAATAAATTCAGTAATTGAAAAAGTGTGGTTTCTTTGAAAAGTAAATTAGGATTATACATATATATTAATTTGGTTGATTCCTAGACTTCTGAGTTAACGGGGTGTCCAGCCACCACTTGTCAACGGGTGGAGGTCCTATTGACCCATAAGTGTGTCAGTTTATTGGTGCTGCTTTCCTTGTGACTCGAATGCGCGTTTTCACTGGTCAGTGGAACGTGGGTGCGGTCACGATGGATAAGTAAAGCATCTAAAAGAGTTACAATGTGTAAACTTAGATTTAAGATTCTATAGATATGTACGTTTAAATTCAGAAGCAGACCCTTACCCGAACTCTGGGATGCGGGCTCTCATGTCCCGAAGGTACAGAGAAATAGTCGAGGCATATATCTAACATAAGAGAAATTGTAGGCGGGTACACCCGGTCTGTGTTCGGTCGTTCGAGGGGACCGAAGTAGGTGGAACCCAACGTTCTGGACACGTCCTTTGACCTACTTTTCGCCTTACGACATTTTACTATAAGGCTGTCTCCCCTTACGATATTTTTCTGTAAGGCGTAGTAGGTGAAAAAGGCGATCCTAGGCCTGTCCTTTGACCTACTTTTCGCGCGCAGTGTTGCCAGCTCCTCACTCGAAAAAATCACCAAGGTTTTTGTTTTTGGGTATAACCTAACCTAAAGCAAGGAGCTGGCAACCTTGCTTGAGGTATTTTCTCGCAGTGTTGCCAACTCCTCACTCGAAAAAATCACCAAGGTTTTTTTTCTTGGTCTAACCTAACCTAAAGCAAGGAGTTGGCAACCTTGCTTGAGGCTTGCCTTACAGTGCATAAAGCAAGGTTGCCAACCCACTGGTACTTTTGCCATAGCCTTTTACAAAAAAAAGAGAGAGAGGGAAGAGTTAAACAACCGACAGCTTACCCACAGTCTTTTTTGCTCTAACCTAACCTAAAGCAAGGAGCTGGCAACCTTGCTTGTGCAATCAACCCGGTTGACCGCCCTCAAGTGGAGATCAGTGTTGCCAACTCCTCACTCGAAAAAAAATCACCAAGGTTTTTTTTTGGTCTAACCTAACCTAAAGCAAGGAGCTGGCAACCTTGCTTGTGCAATCAACCCGGTTGACCGCCCTCAAGTGGAGATCAGCCTTGCCAACTCCTCACTCGAAAAAAAATCACCAAGGTTTTTTTTTGGTCTAACCTAGCCTCAAGCAAGGAGCTGGCAACTTTGCTTGAGGCTTGCCTTACAGTGCATAAAGCAAGGTTGCCAACCTACTGGTACTTTTACCATGGCCTTTTACAAAAGAGAAAGGAGAGAGAGGGAAGAGTTAAACAACCGACAACCTACCTACAGCCTTTTTCTTCTTGGTCTAACCTAGCCTCAAGCAAGGAGCTGGCAACTTTGCTTGAGGCTTGCCTTACAGTGCATAAAGCAAAGTTGCCAACCTACTGGTACTTTTACCATGGCTTTTTACAAAAGAGAGAGGAGAGAGAGGGAAGAGTTAAACAACCGACAGCCCACCTACAGCTTTTTTTTCTTGGTCTAACCTAGCCTCAAGCAAGGAGCTGGCAACTTTGCTTGAGGCTTGCCTTACAGTGCATAAAGCAAGGTTGCCAACCTACTGGTACTTTTACCATGGCTTTTTACAAAAAAGAGAGAGGAGAGAGAGGGAAGAGTTAAACAACCGACGGCCTACCCACAGCCTTTTTCTTCTTGGTCTAACCTAACCTAAAGCAAGGAGCTGGCAACCTTGCTTGAGGCTTGCCTTACAGTGCATAAAACAATTTTTGCCAACCTACACACACTGGGCAAGGATAGCCGGCACTACCGTAAAAGAAAGAGATGGATGGATGGATGGCAACACAGTATGTGTGTGCGTGTGTGTGTATAATATGTAGCATTATTAACTAGAGAGTGTTGGCAAACCACCTGCAACTAAAAAAAATAGAGATGCCAACGTTGCTGTAAGATGAACAAAGAGAGAGAGAGATTTATGGCTGGCAACAGTAATAAGCGAATGCACCTTATCGTAAATTTTTTCCAAGTCCCGGGGGGGGGGGGGCCAATGTTTGTATATCGTGACCTTTGTAAACCTCTCTCGGGGGAACGATGTGCCACACGCGCGCGCGTGCTTTTTATTATTTCCGTATTGTGACGCAAGCAAACAAACAAAATAATAATTGTTGTTTTTTAGGATTCCTGGCCCCTATAACCTCGCCAGGGTGCGTGGTGCCCAACCAAAAAAGTAAAAGGTTTTCTAACGGCTGCGGTTCTAGATAACCACACCTCTGTAGAGTTTCACGTGTTTTTTTTTTTCTCAAACTTCCATGAAACTCTACAGAGGACCTCCGTAATGCATGCAACGTGTACTAACGACTCTAGTGTTATTTGATGTTGTGATATTTTTGGATATAGAGTTTTATTGTGAGATATAGATAAAAATAATTATGTTTATTATAATATTTTCTTGATGAAGATGGAGAATATATGTGTGTGTTACAAATAAAGTTGCATGCTTTTTTTCTAGTGTGTGTGTATGTGTTTTGTAACTGATCTGAACTAGTGAAATTCGTATTGTGACATTTGTAACTGATCTGAACTAGTAAAATTCCTTATTGTGCAAGAAAAGGTGTAAAAAAAGCCTGTTAAAACTGCTCTGTGACCCTCTCGTTCTTCACGTCGTGGACGAAGGATTTCTCTGCAATCAGGATGACGCTGCACACGGTGTCCTCGGGCAAGGCATCGTGGAACTCGCAGACGACCTTGATGTTGGTTCGATCGTTGACCACAACCTTCTTCCTCTTAGATGTGTTGATGACGAACATCGGCCTGCGGATTTTGAATTCGCTGGGCGTGTAGTACATGTCGACGTTTCCCTCGGTCACGCGCTTGTAAGCAGAGAACGCTTCGTAAAGTTTGAGGTAATCGTCTTTGGTTATGTCCAGGTTGTAATTTTCGCGCGGGAACACTTCGTTGCGTCCATTTTTGAGATAAACGTTCTTGATCTTGCAGTCGTCGAATTTACTGGAATCTTTTTCCTGATTGTTATTGCGCCCGGTCTGAAAGAGCACCACGACGAAATCTGGCATGTCGAACTGTATGTTGTTGAACTGAGTCGTCACGTCGAATTCCATGTGACTTCCCGTCGCCATCTTCTGTACGCACTGGTAACCGTGAAAGTGAATTGCCACCTGCGGATTCTTTAAGATCTCCGCTTTGTACTTGAGGGCGTAGTTCGTCTCGTATTCCACGATCGGCATTCTCAATTCCATGCTCCGTATGACGCATTTCGCCGCTTCGGGTAAAGTGTTGGCTATCGGCGTGCCGTCGGCGTTCAAGTTGGTGTATCGCATCAGTGCGTCGTTGTCGTTGGCTGCTCTTCGAAACGTGACGCGCAGTCCTCCCTTCCACATGATCTCCTTGTAGTCGGAGAAGAAACCGGGCAGCAGACGCATGGGAAAGAGCACCGTGTGACTTGTCGTCGATATTTTGGTCCCGGCTTCAAATCCCCCGGCCTGGTAGTACGCTGCGTCCGTTTTGGATAATTTCAACGTTCCCACTGCCGTCGACGTGATGCCTGGATAATCTATTCTGTCGATGACGGTGTTGTGTTTCCTCACCTCCACCTGCGAGAACAGGTGAGGCACGAAGTTGTCCACGAGTATCAAGTTTGCTGCTGCGGGAAACGCGTCTCCGCTTTCCTTCTTCACCACGTCGAATTGAAGGTAGAGGTCCGCTCTGTGAGGATGAACGAACCCATCCCCTACGTCCACGTCGTATTCGATCTCCCTGTTCGCTTCGTTCAGATTGGCGAACGTGCGACGGTTGGGAGGGAAAGATTGCAATTCGTAACTTTCGATTTGCTCCATTTTCACTATGTGTGTTATTTATTATACGTTGATCTCCACGATGGCCGTCGTAGTGGCACCTGCGAAATCCACCACCTCTCCTTTCTCGTTCGTCACCACCAACTCTATGTCGTCTATGCGGTTGCGACATACTGGAAAATAGATCGGCGAAGAGGGCGGGTAGATGATCGGTTCCATGAACTCGGAACTTGGTTTGAACGTTGCTATGATTCCCGTCTGCTTGTGACTTCCCAGTAATCCGTCCGAAGATTTCGTGATCATTCCTTCGGCCACGTTGCAGTGTACGTTCAGAGTTTCGATGGCTAGAAATTTAGGAATGTTGGTTGCCACGTGCTTGATGCCAGCTTCGAGTTTGGTGTCGTTCTCGAAACCTAAAAGTTCTCCCATGGTGCCCAGGTCCACGGTCTCCGTCGCGGATAGGATTTCCACTCTATGCGTGACCGAATTTTGAGAAAGGTACGTGCCTTTGGGTAATTGAGCTTGCAAAGTGGAAAGATTGTATTGTCCTGGCGTGACGACGATGTGTTCGCTTCCGACGCTAATTTTGTTGTTGTGCTGCGTAACGTTAGGTATGAGGTACATGCTGTAGAATGCACGCAGAGCCACGGATTTGGGATAGACGATGTCGTCGTGCAGCGTGAGTTTCAAGATCGAAGATTCGCTCGTAAGATGGAACACGCCCATCGTGTTTAAGATTCCACAATGCTTTCTGAAAATGTTCCACCGACGGGTTATTTATTTTAAACATGTATGCGAGAACAGAAAGGCATAGGTGGCCGCAGTTAACATCGGTGAAACCCTGGATGCGTTTGTCATTGTAGTAGAGGTTGGCAACACTGAGATACTTCACCAACCTGGCAGGTGGTGTGCCACCGAACGAATCGAAAACAAATGCATTGTTATCGTCAATTTTGAGGTAGCATATCCAATGTGTACCAGGATTTTTGTAACTGTCCAGGTTGACCACGCCATACTCCATTTTCTTCACAGCAGAGGGTAGAGAATCGGACATGAAAACACCCCTGAAGTTTTTTATTCCCAACAGTTCGATCAGAGATTCAATATCGAAGTTGGACAGGGCTTCTTCTTTTTTTTATATTTCTTCAAAGCATCGAGGTTGCTTTTTTGTTTTTTGGTTATACCTTTCCCCTTCTTCTCCATGGCCAGATTATGACGTTTCTGTTCTTCCAACTCTGCCTTGTTCTTCTTCGAGTCGATGACGGTTTTCGCGATGGCGGCACTTCCGCCAGCCAAACTTCCAACGGCCCCCAATGCTGCCAGGATGGCCGGGATGCTGAATATGAAACCTCCGATCTTTTGCTGTTTCCGCGAACGCTGCAATCTTTTAAATTGAGGTGTGCTGAGCAGCAATTTCATTCCGTGTCCTTTCGACAAGCAAGAACGTTTCTTCTCGCGTTGTTTCTTGGTGAGTAACCCATCGAGGGCACCTAGATTTTTTAGATTCGAATATGGTATCTGGTACACGACACCCTTGGGCTTCATGTTGATGCTCTATGTGTTATTTTTTCACGGTATGTTATTTATATATAAATGTTCTGAGATTTTTTTTCAATGGATGTTATTTTATATATACTCCGCGTAGCCCCGTTACACAAATTCTATTACATGCTTTGTTTTCTTACCAAGAAGTTCTTTTGATTTTTTGTACACGATTCGAGTTTTGTTCTCGATTAAGATAGCTAGCTTCTCGTCGGATAACATGATAGCGTATCGATCTGGTAAAAATAGACTGTATTGTCCGTTGAGCAACAGGCACACCTTGGGACCATACTGGGTAGAAACGATTGAACCGGAAGTTATCGTGTAAGGTTTGTCGACTTCCAATTCCTGAATTTTTACATACTCGACTGACAAATTTAGCATTTGTTTTAATGCTTGGAGGTCACTTATTTTTTCAGTTGTCATATCGAAGAAGAGAAATTTTCAGTGTGTGTGTTAGAGAAATTTAATTTTTTTTCACGATGTGTGTTATTTATATATACCGAAGATTATTTTTTTTCACGATGTGTGTTATTTATATATATTTTTTTTTCACGATTTGTATCGAAGATTTTTTTAACAGAGGAAGAAAGTTCGTGCTTCGGAGAACGCGATGATGTGCGTGATGATTTCTTCAGTTTCCTGTTTGGACTTTCTCCAATCATCAGTATATCGTCTTCTTCCCTGCCTCGCCTCGTGCAGTTCGTCCAACCTCTCGTTCAATTTCTCCCCCGCGGCCGACAGAAGAGTGTCGAGATCACCGCACCTCATTCCACTGATCTCCCGAAGACGGTCCTTGAGAACTATTTCGCATCCCATGCGAAATGCCGGCGTCGTTTTAGCTATGATCACAAGTTTATTAACATCTTCGTTAACTACTTTTTTGAATATTTTAGATAGTAGTTCGTGCGGCAAATCAGTTATGCAAGCCATGTTGTTTTTTTACTGTATGTTATTTATATACCCCACCCCAATTTTTGTTTTGTGTTCATGGCGATGGTGGTACCCAGTGCGGCGACCCGTTCACCCAACGATGCGTCTCTGCTCACGAACCTTTCGAAAGCTGCGTGCTCTAACTTTCTGTCTGCTTCGTGACGTGCGTCCAGATCCGTCTGCGTGGTGTTGTAGGCGATGTCGTGATCTTTGCATGCCGCGTTCAACGGATTCACACCCTTGTCTCCTCTCTCCAATCTTTTCTCGAGTTTGGTACCCGGTCCGCAGTACTGGTAGCCAGGTAGATGCATCTCGAAAGGTAACTTGTTGATGATGTCGTTCACGAGTCCCTTTCCTTCGGCCACGTTCCAGAATCTCGGAGGTAGCGTGTTGATGATTTTGATCAGGTAACCTATACCCTTGTCGTCGTTCACGATGAAGTTGGAAAGTTTCGTGCTGATCATGTCCACGATGCCAACCTTCTCGTTGTAGAAATTACGATTGCCTGCATTCTCTTCGCCGGCTATCACCAACAATCGGTCCACGAGTTTTCTAACGTCGTCCACCCAAACGAATTCTTTGGGTAACGTGTTGTAGCGTTTGACGCCGCTGCCTGTTTTGACCTGGTTCCAAATCGGTTTGATGAGATTCCTGTACTTCTCGCCGCTGCTCGATTTCACCCTATTCTGCGAGGCGTCGTTGTTCTGGTACAAGGCATCCGTCATGATCAGAATTTCCTTGTAACTTTGGTAATCTTCGTCGGTGTAATCTTTCGGCTGCTTTTTGGCGACGAGTTCCCACAGTCCCACCGTACCCGGATACCTGTTCCAACTATCCTTGTCGCCTAAATTGACTTTAATGTCGTTGCCTTCGAAGGTGACCTTCGATTTCCCAATCTTCCACACCACACCGCCGCCTTCGTTGGTTTCCATGCTGGGATACAATCCGAACACTTCATCCTTGTCGAATTTCCCCGTGCTCAGGTAGTCTCGTGCCAAAGCCCCAACTCGATTTTATCCGAAGACGACGTGCTGCCTATGGCTCGGCGTCGTGCAGGTGCATCCTTCAGTTCGAACGGCGTCGAAGGAATGCTCGAAATGGGCGTGGGTACGGCGTAACTTTTAGCTGCGAGCGGTACGAGTTCATTAATCAAATTTTTATTTTGTTCCGTGACACTTTTAATTTCTTTACCTAGACCGCTGATGGCATCGATCACGGGTTGATCCTGACGTTTTTTTTCTCTTCGTAGAATCCGCGATTCTCGGATTTCCAACCTTTGAAGCGTTTCGCGAGGTAATCGCGAAGCTTGAGATTTTCGTCTTCAATTTTTCGTTTCGTCATGATGTTATTTATATACGTCGTTTCTCACAACGTTGCAACGTTTAGAAAGTAGTTGATTTTGTTTCTGTATTTTCCGTCGTTGGGTTTCCTCGTCATGTCGATCGTCACAAATCCGAAATCGTCACCGTTCCAGCAAGTAGAGCAGCCTTCCGAAAATTGATTGTAGTTCATGTCTCCGCCTACGTAGTCATCGTACGCATGCTTGAGGTTGGTGTGATCTTGACGAAACAAACATATGAAATTAGCGTTGTCGCGTACTAACTGTTTTGGAATTTTGGAAAACGTTTGAGCTAGGTAAAAGCAATCCATTCCTTTGTGACGACCTTGCGTGAAAAAGTTGCGAATTTCATTTTGATTTTCCAGGATGGCGTCGTCGAACTCGACGACTGAATTTTCACGACAATTGTCGAGTGGTTTTATTTCCGAGGCAAACGTTGCAATGTCCAGACCATCGTACACATTCATCAGTTGCTGGTATTTGGATTGCTCCAAACTTTTCGAGAACACGTACAGGTGCCTGTTCTTCCAATCTAACCAATTCGGTGCGAGGAGAAAATTGTCCACGAGCAGTGTCGTTTTCCCACACCCCGAAGGACCTACGATCAGACAGCGGATGCTGTCGGGAAGCAACTCGCCGTTCTTTTTTTTTCTCGTTTGACTTTCCGGATCCGGTAGACGCTTCACCACGTTCCACGTACTCACAAGATCACTTCGTTCGCGTCGATCCAACTCTTTTCCGGAAGTCCCAGCCATTTGACAAACAATTTATCACCTTTCCTACGCAATATTTTCTCGATGAGGTACGTGTCGGGGTGTTTCGTTTTAGAGAGTTCCTCTTCGTAAAATCTTCCTTTCAAAATCTCGCCGCTACTATCTTTTATTATATACGTGTGTCGGTTTCCAGGTAAAACTCGAACCACGGTAAAGAGTTCCGTGCTCCAATTTTTTGTGAATCCCTTCTCGAAGGTGCGTTTGAATTTGCTGATCCTCACCTGGTCTCCAATTTTGTATTTAGCTTTCTTTGTCGTGGGTGTGTACTTTGGACAGTAAACTGTAGAAATTAAACGCTGCTCGTCGGACTTGGTAACGTCAGCTGGCTTCATGCCTATCGTTCTGTGTACCGTATCATTATAGGTGTCGACGAGTTCCGGCAGGATGTCGACCCATTTGTAATTTCCCCGAAGCGTGAATCGTTTCCACATGTGTGTTTTCAAGGTTCGATTGAATCTTTCCACGATGCTGGCTTTGATGTGACTGAAGGTCGAATAATGTCGAATGCCATGTTTTTGAATAAACTTTTGGAATACAGCGTTGTAAAATTCTTTACCGTTGTCCGTTTGCAGAAACCGTGGTCGTCTGCCGCCGCTTTCGCGAAAAATTGTCTTGAATGCTTCCGTGACGCACGTTCCCGTTTTGGCTTTCAAAGGTAGAGCCCATGCGAATTTCGAAAACGTGTCTATGACGGTGAGAAGGTACTTGTTGCCCTTGTTCAATTTATGTACGTTTTTCAAATTGCCGCTACTCATCTCCACGAGGTCGCTTTGCCAGAGGTCGTCGATGCCCTTGGTTACCACAGCCAAACGTTCGTAGTTGCGGCGTGCAGGTTTATGCAATTCTTCGACAATGGCTTGCCTAGACATTTTTTTTAGAGATTTTGTTTCAAGAGAAGCACAAGCGTGATGGGATTCAAAGAGGGTGGCACCTCGCTCGTGTTTTGAATGATCAGCTTATCGCCGGCACTCACGTCGAAAACGGTGAAATCTTCGTCTTCGTGTATTTCATATATGTTGCGCGTTTCGTTCCAACGTGCCAGAGGAATGTTTCCTGCTTTCTGGACACCACGATTCGATATCAAAGTCATGGTAGGAACGCTAGCTTTTCTACCGTGAGACCAGTACGAAAATTCGTTTATCTGAATCGTGCCATCGAGGAGAAACTTGTAGTACGGATGATAAGGATGCAACATGTACAGTTTGTTACCTTCGACGAACGTGGAGATTCTCTGTTGATTGGGTACGCTGTTGATTTCGATGGCTTGCAGAGAATGCAGTTTAGCGAATTTAGTGTCGACATTGAGCAGATTACTGTGAACGTGTCCGAGTTTATTTTCGATGGGCAGCAAATGCTCGACTATGGTATCCGTTACGGCAGACAACGACGGTTTGATTTTCACTTCCACGTTCAACTGCTTGTAGTTTTCGTTGAGTTCTTGCAACTTGGCACCGAAAGAAGCCAGCGTCGATTCCTGCGTGGATTCCAGCACTCCGACTTGATCTCTGATGTTGACGACGATGTTCTGAAGGTTCTCGACTTGATTCAATTTCGAGCTCTTCTCGGTAAGATCGTTCACGATGCTTCGCATCTCTGTAAACTGCATGTGAAGATCGGCTACGCTCTGCGAAGTGGGCAGCGTCGACACCAGCGAACTGATTTCGTCTCGAATCTGTTCCACGTTCGCCGTTTCCGTTTCCAGTCGTTTCAGCATACGTGATATGTTCCTTTTCAAAGCGTGCAATTCTTTGGAGGTGGGGAGATTGGCCACCCTACTCTCGAGATCGCTCAACGAACTTTTGACGTCGCTCGAATCGGATAGTGCCGTCACCGCCGTTTTCAATTTTTCCAAATCTTCGCTCGAAGGTACGCTCGTCCGTAACGATTCCAAGTCACCATGTATGTTGTCCAGTACGTGATGAAAATGAGCAAGATTGGATTCGACGTTCAAATTTTCTAAATACTCGATCTTCTGCTGAACCGTGCTCAACGTGTCTTGAATGCTCGTCAACGCTCTCGCTTCAGCGTGAATATTTTTAATTTCTTCGTTGATCAACTCCAGAGACGCCTGAAGCGTAGCGATGGTGGTTTGAATGTGTTCGAAATCTTGATAGGCCTCCAATTGAATTTTTATGTTCGCGACGCTTTTACCGATGACCTGCAGTTCGTCCGACGATGGTAGGTTCGTCATGGTATCTTCCAAAGTCTGCAACTTGGATTTAATTTCTTCCAACGTGCCGGTGAATTCTTCTTGTAATTTGGAAACGACGACGTGCAAGCGTTCTACATCAATATCGTTCACCACAGTTTGAAGTTCGGTGAAATTCTTTTCGATTGTGGAAGTTCGCTCTTCGATTTCGAGTTTCAATTTTTCCAAATCTTCATTTTTCGATTGAAATTGCTGTAATTTGGCCAAATCATTTTGAAGCGAATCCACGCTCAACTGTATATTTTGAACGCTGTCGTAAGAAGGTACGTCGACATAATTTTTTATGAGCGTTTTCAGTTCGGAATCGATTTTCAGAATGGGGTCGAGACATTGCGTTTGGAGCGTAGCGATTTCCGACTCTAAACTTTTGTTTAAGGTCTCCTGCAAAGCGATCAAATCGCTCCTCAACTTCTTAACACGAACGTCCAACATGAGAATCTCTTCTGCGTGGTCTACACGCTTGGTGTTGCCGAAAATGTCGTTAGGCATTTTTGGTTAACGGTTATTTATAATAGGATAGACGATTCGTAATTCTACGAAGAGAGGAATGAGTTTGTCGTAATCTCCGAGGAGTTCCACGTAAAGATAATCTCCTGCAGAAACATCGTACGCAATGTTAGAAAGCATCTTGTCGTGCTTGATTCGAAAAATGTTCTTGCCGGTAGAAATTTTGATTTCGCCTGCGTTTTCCGGATTCGCGGTGATTTGAAGTTTCCCGTCGATCGGAATTTCGTAGAAATGTAAATTGTTATTAAAAACATAAAACATCTTGCCCACGTCCTCATCCAATTTCGTCCAAATGCTGTTGAGGTGAATGATCAACAGACCGTTGAGTTTAGTTAACATGGAAGGTAGATCTGTCGTCGTGCGGTGTACAGTCTCCATTGTTTGCTTTCGGAAACCAAAGAGATTCATGATGGTTATTTAAGAAAAAATTGAGAACGTATCTAATATAAATAACACCACAAAAAAATGTGTGCAATTTAGTAACTTCATCTTTTTTTCTTAGCAAAAGAATGGAGAAGAAGGAAGCGAAACGTGCATGTGACGACTGTGGGATATATATATCCATTTCAAACTTGAGTAGACATCGGAAGAATGTGCATGGGGAAGGATCAAGTAAGAGAGAGCTCGATGTTGACGATCAAGCGCCACGAAAAAAGCAGAAGAGTGCCGGCGAAAATATTAGAAATATTTTACCCAAGGAGACTTTCCAATCTGAAGAAACATCTGATCTAAACAACTTTTTTCGCTCGGTCAAAAGCAAGTTAATTTCATCTATCACCGAAGCTTTGTTGCAATGCTCGTTGAAAATCCACCTCATCGCTTCCGTCATTTACGAAAACATGAAAAAAGAGCGAGAAACTTTCCATCATTACACTGGTGTAAAGAGTCTCCACGCCGCCGACGTCGATGAGGTGGATGCCATTTGCAACCAGATGTTTGACGCTTTGTTGAACAAGCACGAGACTTTCCAAGAACGTGGATCGGGTTGGACACTTTGCGGTTCGTCTCACACTTTAACTTTGAAGGTGGCACGATACAACCCGATGGGAGCATCCAGCTACATCAATTTGCCCCCGGAAATAGCCAGTAAGAAAGCCATCATCAACATTCAAAATGAAGATAACAGATGCTTTTTGTGGTGCATCATTGCCGATCATCACCCAGCCGATAATAAGAAACATCGTTTATACCACTACAACAAGCCAGAATATCTCTCAGAATTTGAAAAACCTATGGCTGGCATTAATTACCCTGTAAATCTACGAGACATTAGTAAATTTGAGGCACAGTACAAGACAGATAAAAACGAAAATATAGTAGTACACATCTTCGGATTAGACAAAAACAACACCATCTACGTTCTCAGACACAGCAACATTAAAAGTAATCGCGTCATCAGATTACTCCTGATCGAAGATGATGATAATTATCATTACTGTCTAATCCAGAATCTTCCAAAATTAATAAGAAGTCAAATTACCACAGATCACCATAAAATTGGAGTATGCGACAGATGCCTGAGTATATTCTACGGTCAAGGAAAAAAGAATGCTGATGAAGAACTCCGAGATCATCATGAAATGTGCAGTAAACATTCGGCTACGACTATCAAAATGCCCTCTCGAGACATGACATTTTCCAACTACAAGGCGTTACTCTGGCATCCCGTGGTGATATGCGCCGACTTTGAAAGTTTCCAACTTCCACTCGCCACATGCGAACCGAATCCCAGCGTATCGAGCACCACCGAAATTCTACATCACGAAGCCTGCGCTTTTGGATTGATGGTCAACAACACAGGCAATGTTATTTTATATCACGGCAATGATGCTCCACAAAAATTCGTTCAAACCTTGAAACAGATGGCCATACAATTCGCTCCTGTACTAAGAGAAGACAAACCAATGGAGCCTCTTACCCAGGAAGAGAAGGAAGCATACAACCTTGCCTCTCAGTGTGGTGTGTGCGAAAGTAACTTCACCCTCGAAAATGTCAAAGTTCGCCACCACAATCATCACACCGGAAAATATGTGGCCGCCCTGTGTAACAACTGTAATCTACAAATCAAAAAACCAAAATTTATTCCAGTATTCATTCACAATTTGGAGGGCTACGACGCCAAAATCTTCATAAAGGAGATGGGATGCGACGCTCAACCCATTAGCGTCATAGCTCGCACCAACGAGAAATTCATTTCATTCAGCAAGAAGGTGGACGTTGGAAATGGCAATCGCGTAGAAATTCGCTTCTTGGACTCCTACAACTTTCTGTCTTCGAGTTTGGCGACACTCGCGTCTCAACTCACCGACGATGATTTGGTCGCCACCAGGAAATGTTTCGGCGACCAACATTTAGCACTGTTGAGACGCAAGGGTGTTTACCCGTACGAATACATGACGGATGCTTCCAAATTGTCAGAAACATCATTACCACCGAGAGAAGCATTCTACAGTCGTCTTAGCGACACCTGTTGCAGCGAAGAGGACTACCGTCATGCTCAGCTCGTGTGGTCTACATTCTCTTGTCAAACCATGGGTGACTATCACGATCTGTATCTGAAGCTGGATGTTACGCTATTGAGCGATCGTTTTCATCTCCATCGCTCGAGAGGAATGGCAGCATATGGTTTGGACCCCGCTTTCAGCTACACCACACCGGGTTATTCTTGGCAGGCGATGTTAAAATCCACGAAGGTGAAGATAGAACTCATCAAGAACGTCAATCAACTTTTGTTTGTCGAAGAGGCAAAACGTGGTGGAATCGTCCAGTGTCCCCTTCGATACGTCAAAGCCAACAATCCATATGTTGCCGATTTCGATGCGGGGAAACCGACAAACTTCTTGGCATACTGGGACATGAACAACCTGTATGGTTATGCCATGTCCGAGACTCTGCCCATCGGAGAATACGAATGGATGAGCGAGCAGGAACTTCAAGATTGTTTGGAATGGAGCGAAGATCATGAAAATGGATGTTTCCTGAAAGTAGATTTGGAATATCCTTCATCGCTTCATCGAGAACACCATGGATTTGCGATGGCACCTGTGATGGAATCGGCTCCGGAGAAGAAGCTGATGCTCACCTTCAAGAGCAAAGAGAATTACGTGGTGCATTATCGTCTCCTACAATTCTACCTCCAGCATGGATTGGTTTTGAAGCGCGTGCACTCGGGATTGAAGTTTAGACAGACCAGGTGGCTAGCACCCTATATCGACGGCAACACTCAACGTCGAGCATCAGCTTCTTCTTCCGCAGACAAAGACCTATACAAGTTGATGAACAACAGCATCTACGGCAAGAGCATGGAAGATGCCAGGAAAAGAAGAAATATCAACTTGGTCTCCGACCCGAAGAAAATAAACAAGCTCGTCGCTCAGCCCACGTACAAGAACTTCACGATACTGAGCGACACGTTGGTATTGATCGAACGTGCTCTCCGCCACATAACATTCGACAAACCAATCGCCGTGGGAGTCGCGATCCTCGAGTTGTCGAAGCTGGCCATGTACAAGTTTCACTACGACATCATGAAACCACGCTATGGAGAGGCGATCGAGGTGGCGTACACAGACACGGACAGCTTCGTGTACAACATCCGCACCGATGATTTATACAAAGATCTGAAAAGCATGAGCCACCATTTCGATTTCTCCAATTATCCGAAAGATCACGCTCTCTTCGACGACAGCCAGAAAATGACGATCGGGAAGATGAAGGATGAAGTCAACGGCCGCATCATCGCAGAGTTTGCTGGTCTTCGAGCGAAAATGTACGCCATCAAAATTCAGGATGAGACCGAAATAAAAAAGGCAAAGGGGGTGGGGCGTTCGAGCACAAACAAACTGACCGTAGAAGATTACAAGTCGTGCTTGTTCGACAAAAAAATCAAACGCATGACCGAACATCGGATCACGAGCACCATCGACCAGTTGCATACATCCACGATCAACAAAGTGGCGCTTGATCCCCACGACACCAAATTGAGGCTACTGGACTGCAACATCCACACCCGAGAATGGGGATGCCATGACGAGGAAGAAACCTGCTCGCACCATTAGACTTCTGCATCAAAAAAAGTACGTATTATTTCTTGCACCACTTTTTTTTTTAAAAAAACAATTATTCACATTTATTTTTGCATTCATATTTTGTTTTTATATTTTTCTATTATTTTTTTTAAAAAAAACAATCATTCACATTTTTTTTATATTTTTCTATCGTTTTTTTTAAAAAAAAACAATCATTCACACTAATTTTTGCATTCACATTTTTTTTTATATATTTTTCTATCATATTATGTACACTATTTTGAGGATATTTTTTTTCTTTCAGATGCAGCACCCTACGCAAACTTTTTTACTTCTTACACTTTCTATTCTTAACCAAAATTTTTTCTTCTCTTCAATCATAAAACACACACATTACACACGGAGGTCCTCTGTAGGGAGTTATGGGGGGGTTAAAAAAAAAAACACGTGAAACTCTACAGAGGTATGACTTTGTTAGCCGTGACCATTAGAACTGTGTTGGGCACCACGCACCCTCGCGAGGTTATAGGGGTCAGGTATCCTAAAAAAACAACAATTATTATTTGTTTGTTTGCGTCACAATACAGGCGCGCGCGCGCGTGTGGCACATCGTTCCCCCGAGAGAGGTTTACAAAGGTCACGATATACAAACATTGGCCCCCCCCCCCCGGGACTTGGAAAAAATTTACGATAAGGTGCATTCGCTTATTACTGTTGCCAGCCATAAATCTCTCTCTCTCTTTCTTCATCTTACAGCAACGTTGGCATCTCTATTTTTTTTAGTTGCAGGTGGTTTGCCAACACTCTCTAGTTAATAATGCTACATATTATACACACACACGCACACACATACTGTGTTGCCATCCATCCATCCATCTCTTTCTTTTACGGTAGTGCCGGCTATCCTTGCCCAGTGTGTGTAGGTTGGCAAAAATTGTTTTATGCACTGTAAGGCAAGCCTCAAGCAAGGTTGCCAGTTTCTTGCTTTAGGTTAGGTTAGACCAAGAAGAAAAAGGCTGTGGGTAGGCCGTCGGTTGTTTAACTCTTCCCTCTCTCTCCTCTCTCTTTTTTGTAAAAAGCCATGGTAAAATTACCAGTAGGTTGGCAACCTTGCTTTATGCACTGTAAGGCAAGCCTCAAGCAAAGTTGCCAGCTCCTTGCTTGAGGCTAGGTTAGACCAAGAAAAAAAAGCTGTAGGTGGGCTGTCGGTTGTTTAACTCTTCCCTCTCTCTCCTCTCTCTTTTGTAAAAAGCCATGGTAAAAGTACCAGTAGGTTGGCAACTTTGCTTTATGCACTGTAAGGCAAGCCTCAAGCAAAGTTGCCAGCTCCTTGCTTGAGGCTAGGTTAGACCAAGAAGAAAAAGGCTGTAGGTAGGTTGTCGGTTGTTTAACTCTTCCCTCTCTCTCCTTTCTCTTTTGTAAAAGGCCATGGTAAAAGTACCAGTAGGTTGGCAACCTTGCTTTATGCACTGTAAGGCAAGCCTCAAGCAAAGTTGCCAGCTCCTTGCTTGAGGCTAGGTTAGACCAAAAAAAAGCCTTGGTGATTTTTTTTCGAGTGAGGAGTTGGCAAGGCTGATCTCCACTTGAGGGCGGTCAACCGGGTTGATTGCACAAGCAAGGTTGCCAGCTCCTTGCTTTAGGTTAGGTTAGACCAAAAAAAAACCTTGGTGATTTTTTTTCGAGTGAGGAGTTGGCAACACTGATCTCCACTTGAGGGCGGTCATCCGGGTTGATTGCACAAGCAAGGTTGCCAGCTCCTTGCTTTAGGTTAGGTTAGAGCAAAAAAGACTGTGGGTAAGCTGTCGGTTGTTTAACTCTTCCCTCTCTCTCTTTTTTTTGTAAAAGGCTATGGCAAAAGTACCAGTGGGTTGGCAACCTTGCTTTATACACTGTAAGGCAAGCCTCAAGCAAGGTTGCCAACTCCTTGCTTTAGGTTAGGTTAGACCAAGAAAAAAAACCTTGGTGATTTTTTCGAGTGAGGAGTTGGCAACACTGCGAGAAAATACCTCAAGCAAGGTTGCCAGCACCTTGCTTTAGGTTAGGTTATACCCAAAAACAAAAACCTTGGTGATTTTTTCGAGTGAGGAGCTGGCAACACTGCGCGCGAAAAGTAGGTCAAAGGACAGGCCTAGGATCGCCTTTTTCACCTACTACGCCTTACAGAAAAATATCGTAAGAGGAGACAGCCTTATAGTAAAATGTCGTAAGGCGAAAAGTAGGTCAAAGGACGTGTCCAGAACGTTGGGTTCCACCTACTGACCGAGTTGGTGCGTCGTGTGTCTGACGATGGGCTGTCGGCCTTCCAATTGTTGCAACAGTTTCTCTACCCTTTGGCTAATCGTGGCGATGGGGTTGAAATGAATCATCACAGCTTATGCCGTTAGAATCAGTTTGGAAGGGGGGGGCAAGGTACGAAATCCATGGGGGGACGGGGGGATTTACCCCCACCAACAATCTTGACCTCAAAAATCTCCTCAGCAAAAATTTTAGGGGGGAGAATTTTTGTTACAACAAACAAAAGATGAACAATTTCTTTTAATTTCAAATATACTGTACTAAGAATAATATCGAATACATACACATTTACTGTAGTTGTGAGCAGAGCCGGCTCTACCGTACGTGCAACACGTGCATTTGCACGGGACGGCAAGCTCAAGGAAGCAGCAAAAGGTATAAAAAGTGGAAGCTGCATTATTTGAGGCAGTTTAGTCTTCTTGGGGCGGAGGAAGTTCAAATTAAATCCATTTGCATATACAGTATAAAGCCGAAACGTATAAGCAAAGCAAATAGTAACTGCGAGAGAAAGCGGTGCCGAAAGTACATATTAGTTGTCCTCTTACAAAAGCAGCTATTATTGTTTTGTCTGTGAAAATGGTAAGGAACGTATACTGTGCGTGTGCGGTGCCAGCCAAGCTACAACGCTATATATTGTCTGATCGCGCGCCAGTCCGCCAGTTGTCCCCCCACCCCCCATCCTGTTATCGAGGTTTGAGTTAAACTGACTTGTCACATTTGGTAGTCGGAAATAGAGCTGCATTGTTCTTTGACGTGTTGATCGCGAAAGATGGTGATGATAGTTATTGCCGAATCGAGCAAGACGCAATAGTAGGTAAGTACGAATATCAGCTGTTTTTGTCGTTGCTGGTTGCACCTCATTTACGATCTTGACGGTGTAAGGATAGTGCAGCTAGTGTATGTCGTGTGTGAGACCGCACGCGCGTTTGAGTGTGACAATGTATTGAGATACTTGTATAATTGCGCTGTCATCAAAACAACTGGTTTGTCAAGTCGTCGTAAGAGATAAAAAAAAAATATTTGTTTCATTTGTAATTGTTAACTAAGGTATGTCTGATAAAAGGAAAAAAAAACTCTCGGGTGCAGAATATCGTAAAGGCAAACGAGAAAAATATGTAAAATCAAAGTGGTGCTTTTCACAAATTTCTTAAACTTGAGGCAAGGGATATAGTGAAAGCCGAAGAATTCGAAACAGGTGATTCTGAACTCGTGGCAGGTTGTTCTAATTGGGATCCTGATGATAATGGAATCTTTCACCAAAAAAGTGAAAGAGAATATTCTTTGTCGGTGTTCAGGATGTTGTGGAACTGTATAAAGAATATACAGATCCAACAAAATGGAATCCACATTTGAGTGACGCCGCAAGAGTGGAGATCGTTAAAAAAGGCCCACCTGAGAGACTGAAACCTGATTTTATTTTCACTCACATCTCTAATGGTAAAAAATTTTCATCTGCACATTTCACTCGCGAATTTAGTAATGCAGAACACATTGACAAAATGTGGCTGGTTTATTCAATAGAAAAAAAATGTCTTCTGCTTTTGTTGGAAAATGTGCATAATTATGTACAGTATAAATAGTAATGGAAGAATAGTGAAACAAAACAGGAGAGCTGAGAGTTCCGCACGTTGGCAGAAAGTATGGTGAGTAAATGCAACAGATATTTTATTATTATTAGGCTTAAATATATATTATTTTTTTATTTATGAATAACTTATCTTCTCGCATTATGTATTCTATCATTTTATTATGTTAAAAATTGGTTATACCATGTGAAATTGCCACGGATAACATGATTAGTTGTTCATACATTACGTTTTCTTTGTACATATTTTGAGGTGGGGGCAGAAATAAGAAAAATTACACGGGGCTGGTTGTGAGTGTTCAATGCTTTTTCTCTCTCAAGAGATCATTACCAAATCTACATCAATACGCACAATAAAAGTAAAACAAGAATCCAAAACAATAATAACTATGAAATCTAATTGATTTATATTACCATAAAGCAAAAACTTAATGAAAGCTTTCACATAATGAAACCACTTCAAATATTTCATAATTTATTAACATCTTTAGCCAGGTTGTAAAGGACGTAGTTTGCTATTTTATAACATTTGATATATTTAAAAGTTACAAATTTATTTATTTTTGTGTAATGTAATTAATAACAATAATAATATATTTTTAATTTAATATTTTATTTTTACTTTTAATAACATTATAAATATGTATATCGTATAATTTATATGTATGTTTGTGGAGAGGGGTTTTCCATATTAAGATCTTTGTCCCCCCAACAGTCTTAAATGATTTCGCACCGTGGGAGGGGGGGATGCGCTGTTCGCAAATCCAAGCAGACAAAATGTTAAAAATAAGGTCCAGCACATTAACAAGGGCAGTGAGCCGAGGAAGTTTTGTACGTTTATGTTAGGAAACATCAATGAACTGTGCTTCTTGTAATGAAAGGTTTCGAACGTTAAGCACCTTTCGATCGTTGGCTTCTCGGCCAGTAGTAAACAATGTCTGGTGTTTTTCAAACACTGCAGACTTCAGTCTTAGTGTTGGGTGATTTCAGGCACGATTTGTTTTGCTTGCATTGGCGGAGATTGGGGGTAGAGGGCGTCGGCGAATTGCCCCCCCCACACACACACACTTTTTGCCACTTTTGCCCCTGCACTATGCTAAACCTAGTTTTGGAACCCAGTCGCCGCTACTGTTCGCTTGTTGTGTTCCTGTGCTACGACTGACTGCATAATTGTATAATACTGTCAGTTTTCGTTGTCTAAAACTTACTTTTATTGACTATAAGGGGAACATTCAGTCCAAAGAGTCTTACAAGACCGTTTAAATACATGTGTGTGGAGTACACGTGTAATACCATTCATCGCCAGGATAAGTGGGAAAAACATTATGAACTTAAACATTAATATAAAACTAATAATAATTTCCCCATAAAGTACAATGTGGAAGTTAAATTTGGAAGTGGGCCTTGACAAAATTACACCAATGATGAAAGTGCTTCAGGTTCAGGTTCAGGACCAGGTTAACAAAATCAGTGTAATGAGATGAGCCTTGAGAAACATGACAGGTAATTATCTTGTAAGTTTTATATGCTATCCTTCCTGTTCACGGTTTGATTAAAAAGCGTTTCTGAAGCCTTGCAATGGAAAACATTATTAATGTTGAGTTATTTAACGTCGCTTTTTTATCTTGTGGTTAATAGCGATGGGGAAGATGGGATTGAGAAAGTTAGGAAGTTCAGGTACACACGACATGACGGGTTCTGAATAAGTTATGCATCCACAGAAATGGGTTAAGAATGGATTTCTTAAAGCATATCGTGTTTTTGTCCAGTTTTCGACCTTTTAAAATTTGAAGGCATTATATAAAATAAGTTGACAAATTGCTCTGCAGAACGCACAATGAGTGCAATTAGAGCCATTAAAAACCGACCACGTTCGTGTATGGCTGATGAGTGGTTAATGTCTACCTTAATTCCATCCTGTGAATTCGATATTTTACGAGTTGAGCCAATTGAGGAAATTATCAATAAGCTTGCTGCAACCACGTCAAAAATTATCATTTGTGTAAAATGTTATTTCAATCGATGTCAAAGTAATATACAATATACATGTAATTGTCTACATTGTAAACAATACACATATTGGTCAAATATGTCTGTATTACACTGTTCCGGATATTTTGTCTGAAGAAAATAATTTGAGCAAATGACCCGTTTTGGGGGGGATTGAGTCATAGGCCTTGGGGGGGATGGGCACTCCTGGCACCAGCATCAGTACAATTTCGTTGGCAATATTTGTGCATCTACTGTACAGAATTTCGTAAGAAATCTATCAGGACTCCAGTTGTGACATCATTTCTTGTCAACCTGTATCCATTAGGTTCAAGTAATTGGCTCATCTTTTATTTATCCATTCCCCTTCCTTCCACGCAAATGACTCAATTCTTTATGCTTTACTTGCAAGAAATCTACTTCCGCTGGACAAGACGCGTATTAATAAGGGCGTTTTTTTTAAGAGTGATAGAACTTTCGATAGAGATAGCTGTCATTTGTTTTGTTTTGATGACGTGTTGTTTTGTCATTTCAGATCAGTGAGCATTGGCAAATGATCATGGAAAGACTGACGCCGCAACAACGTTTACAAATTGTGGAAATATATTTCCAAAATCAATGTTCTGTTCGCCAAACGTATAGAGCACTTCGGAATTTGTATGGTGCACATAATTGTCCGTCAGAGCAAATTATTCGTCGAACTATTGATAAATTTAGAACAACATTTACTCTACTCGATGAAAGACCAACAACAAGACAAAGAAGTGTACTTACGGAAGAAAATATCGGTGCTGTCAGTGATAGTGTTGTTTACGTAAAGATCTTGGTCTACACCCATACAAGATCCAATTGGTGCAAGAACTGAAGCCGCAAGACCATAAGAAGCGTCGTTTGTTTGGTGAATGGTGCCTAAATCAATTGGAAACTGATCCACTTTTCTATCGACAAATTGTGTTTAGTGACGAAGCTAATTTCTTGTTAAACGGTGATGTCAACAAGCACAATTGCCGTATATGGAGTAATACCAATCCTCAGGAATTACACGAGGCTCCATTGCATCCTGAAAATTGCACTGTCTGGTGTGGGTTACATGCTGGAGGCATCGTTGGTCCTTATTTCTTTAAAAATGAGGCCGGCGCGCTTGTTACTGTCAATGGTTGTCGTTACAGATCAATGATCAGTGATCACATGTCAACAAATTTTAGCTTTGAAAATTATACAGAGAAGAAACATTGTGATCCTGTATCAATACGTGATGCTAAATCCCAAAATGTAACCCATTTTTTTACAGCACCCTCAGATTTGTTGTAATTTTAGTTTTTAATACACTACGTACAAAAAAAAATGCAACAAACTTGAAGAGCATACATTTGCAATATTATTGCATGTTGTTGAATATATAATGGAAATTGACATTCAAAATGACAAATTAGATGTATGACAAACATTATATTATACATATTATACATATATGTATATCATTGTATCAATACAGTTAAATATAATTTAGTGTAATACAATAGATGTATCTGTGAAAACTTGCATTTACATAGTGGAATGCAGGAACCTCTTCAAGACACTTTTTCTTTTATGTGCTGTCGAATCCTCTCTTTGAAGGAACCAACAATAGTCACTCATCATAGATGGATCCCATTTTCCTTTATAACGCTGCTCCACCAACAAAATGTCCTGGTGGAAGCGTTCACCTTCTTCGTCGCTCACATCACCCAGATTGTTAGGGAAAAAATTGAAATGGGAATGTAGGAAGTGGATTTTGAGAGACATCCTGCACCCCAATGCCTTATAATTTTCAAGGAGTGTTTGCACTAGTTTTTCACTATCTTCTTCTTTTTATTGTCAAGGAATTCTTTCACAACAGCTTTAAATGAATCCCATGCTGCAAGTTCCTTGGGAGAAAGTTTTTCTACAAAAAGGCTATCATTTAACAATTTTCTAACTTGTGGTCCAATGAAAATTCCTTTTTTTAAATTTTGCATCACTCACAGCAGGCAGAATTGAACGTAAATATGTACAACCTTCTCCTGTTTTGTCCATACCTTTTACAAAATTTTTCATTAGTCCTAATTTAATATGCAAAGGAGGAAGAAATACTCTCTTAGGATCGACTAAAGGGGTAAATTTGACATTATCTTGACCTGGCGTGAATTCTTCTCTTACTGGCCATTCTGTACGTATGTAGTGGTGTTGAGTATCACGGCTGTCCCAGAGGCACAGAAAACAAGGATATTTCGTAAATCCACTCTGCATGCCAAGTAGAAGACCAATTACTTTAAGGTCTCAGATCGTTAAGTTCCTCTTGTGTAATGAGACCCTTCTTCTTCATTCTCATCTGGAACATAGGTGTCATCGTTTGAGGTACAAGGATACAGCTCCATATCATCATCAGCTGGCCCAATCAAATCTGGCAATGTATAAGGTGGCACTGGAACGGGTACGTTGTCGCCGTGCGGTATGGGCCTTATATTGCGGAAGGGAGGTTTGGATATTGAATACACCTCTTGTTTTTAGATGAAAAACCACTCACATTTTTAAGCAAAAGTAACAGTCATCGGTATGGTTTTTTGGCTCACGCCAAACCAATGGAACACCAAATGACAAGTGATCTTTCTTGCCCTTCAACCACTGAGTTAGTCTTGCGTTACAACTTGTACAGACCACGTGAGGTGCCCAACCACGATCCTGATCGAATCCGGTTCATCACGGCTAGTCGTGGTGGACATATGCCGGAAATTATTTTCAAAAAGTAAATGTCAGAAAGTTATCTTTCAAATAAAAACACAATTGGCTTCAAACTTAATTTTTTATGTTTTATTTCAATTCAAAGTTCTATCACTCTAAAGAAAAACACCCTATACATAAATGTGTTACATTGTAACGACCCTGCTTGGTCGCCATTTAATTATTATTTGACCTTGAGTGGTCACTATATTCTTTTTAATCTGATGAAAGAATTAAGCGGAATGTCCCTGCGAGGCGTACGCTTTTAGTTTAAATGTATTCTGTAAACGGTAACGGTTCCACCTCTACGTTTACTAGCTTCACTCATTATTAGACCCTGCGTGGTCGCTATATTCTTTTTAATGTTATCAATTATTGTCCTTTACATCGTTCAACGTGTTGTTTAGAATAGCAGAGTCCTGCGAGGCCCATTATTAATTGTATTGTCTGAATGCACACAGATTTAGTTTATATTGTCACGTGCATCTAGTGATTTTCCCACTAGTGATTTCTCAATGTCAAAACCTTGATATTCCTCAGTACGAAGTTTGCAATATGTAAAAAAATGAGTTAGCAACGCGTACTTGTAGTTAAAATTTTCACCACACATTCGCCACCGCGAGTATAAAACCCAGCGCAGCGAGACCGGAGCTCAGTTGGCTCCCTGATGTCAACAGGCAAACATCCAGGGTTAACTGGCCTCCCAGCCTGAGAACTAGAAGCCATCCCAGAAGGAAGGACGGTGAAAGAAGAAGAAGAGCCTAGCAGCAACCTACCTACCTGGTCCGCTCGCTTAGGCTGATAGGTGCCCAGGTTCTACCTGCCCGGCTTGTCTGGGAGCACCCGGACCTTCCTTTCTAACCTGCCGTCCCTTCATAGGAGACACCGGTTGGCTTGCCAATTCCCAGCTAACGCCGGGGGTGTCGCGGCATCCTTTAATCCTTTACCCTGCGCCCGTTATTCGGGAGTACAGATTGGTTTCGGCCAATACCCGGCTGTGGTTGGGTTACTACGCACAACCTACTCTCTTTTACAGGGGAACCCGTGACGTCAGCGGCGACCAAGGCCCTAAATAAAATTAGGTCCCATACTCCCCCTGGCGCCTCACAGCGAGGAATAAATTGGATGTTCCCTGCCTCCCCTTATCTCTTCGAGACCAAAGGTGGTACAGTTAAAAGAACGTGCGTGGTACAGGTAAAGGCACGTGTGTGGTACAAGTAAATGCACGCGCGTGGTAAGGGTTTCAGGTAAAGACACGTGTGTAAGTGTGCTAACGGACACCCTTGTGTTGAGACTATAATAAACATATATAAATATATATATTAAGCTAGTATAGTCTTTCCTTACACCCAGCAAGCCCTGAGATATTTCTGAGTCCATGTTCTACGGCTGACAAAAAGTTAGCGCATATGGGTAGACTTTTGCCGTCCTCCTAAGTGAAGTGTTTAGAGTGTGGTAATTGTGTGTAGGTGGGACGTTGCAAAAGTTTTTGGCGGCATAACGTGGGGCCCGACAGAACTGTGCAATTAAGTGAAGCCAACCGAACCGTGCATTAAAAGAACTGTCCAGTGAAAGTGAAAGTGTGAACTGTATTAAACATGGATCAGGAATTTACTGGTATGAACCTGAGAAGTAGAGGGAGGAAGACCATGGATTCAGAGTCTGGATTTGGTTGCTGTGAAGAACTTGGAGAAGAGGCAGCACATTTCCAGTGTTGCCAGTGCCAGCGCCAAATTCACTGGAGCTGTGATGGAAAGGATGTGGTTACCTTCCCTGCTGTAGGAGTCAAATACCAGACGTGTGAATCTGCTCCGCTGAGCCAGGTAGCGGAGACCGCAATACTAGAATCAAGTCCGCTGACCAATCCTCCATCAGACCATGGGTTATTGGATTGGTTGATGAAGGATAGGGAAGATAGAAAGAAAGAGAGGCTTGAAGATGAAGAGCGCAGGAAGAAAGAGAAACAGGAAGAAGAGAAAGTGCGCAAAAGAGAGGCAGTTCAGGCTGAAAAGCTGAGAAAAAAGGAACTGTTAGAACTTAGATCCTTAATAGAGTTTCATGAAGAGAAAAGAGAGCTAGAAAAACGAGAAATTGAAGAGAAAAGAGAGCTAGAAAAACGAGAAATTGAAGAGAAAAGGGAAAAGGACTTTGAAACTCTCCGAGCTTTAATTGAGAGTCAAGAGGAAGTAAGAAAAAAAGAAAAAGAGGAAGAAGAAGCCAAAAGACGAAGAGAAAAAGAGGAAGAAGAAGAGAAGCGTAGGAATGAACTGCAAGCCCTCTTTTTCCCAGCAGAGGACTGACATAGAAGGTCTTAAGGCCGGAGTAGAAAGTATCCAAATTACTTCTCAGCAAGATATAGTAAAGGTTGAGGAAAGATTAAAAGAGGATCTTCAGGAAAAACTAGAACCATTATCTCAGTGGCGCGGACAAGTAGAGATTACAGTGGAGTCCATTGAGAAAGCTGTCCAAAACGTGGGTGACAAGACCGAATCCATCGAGAAAGTCGTGCAGGAACAGAAGGAAGTGAATGAGTCAATGACCTCAACTCTGCGGAAGGACGTAGAGCAGGCAGCTGAAGAGAAGGTGAATTATATTAGGGTAGAGACAAGGAAGCTTGAAGTATCTCTGCGAAGAGAAATGCAATATCAGACAGAAACATTTGTCCAGAGGGTAAGTGAACTTCAGATTCAGTTCCAAAGATTGAATGTTCAGCCAGAACTCACTCCAGATGTTCATTCCAGCCCTTTTACTCCGGATAGAGATCTGAATCCGGATGCTACTCCTTATGAGCCGCACAGGTTAGCTGAGAAACCTCTATTCGCTGCCAACACAATGAAGGCTGATGGAAGAAAGATGCCTCGATACGATGATACTTCAGATGGATCGCCACCTAGAAGAAGGCCAGATTTTAAGATGCCTAGAATGGCGGATATCGCCCACATTCCTAAATTTAAAGGCGACATTGAGGCTCAGTCAGCTGAAAAATATATTCGGGAGCTCAACGTCAGCTTTGAACTTATGCAGGTACAAGAACATTATAGGCTAGAGTTGCTTCCTAGAGTCTTCACTGATAAAGCAGAACACTGGCTTGCGGGAAATATTGATAATTTCGTGAATTATGCTGACTTTTGCGCCAGGTTCAAAGAAGAATTCGCTTCTGAGAAGGCTAGACAACGGCAGCTAACAGCTGTGAGAAACAGGAAATATTCCAGACTTGTCCACGAAAGTATGGAGAGCTTTGCCTGGAGCGTTTATGCGGCCTTTAGAAACCTGAGTGATAACTTTAATGAGGGAGAAGTACTTAATTTGATCATCGGACAACTTCCTTATAGAATGCGAAACCTTTGTTTAGCACATGCGCCCAGAACGGTAGATGACCTAACTCATTTCCTGAAGGATTTTGAAATCTACGATGAGCCAGATGCATGGAGGAACAAAGATGAACCGAAGGGAAAAGAACAGAATCCCTCAAGAAACTATAAAGTCCGGAACATAGAAACGAGGTCAGAAGGTAATTATGAGCGCCCTCAACGTTTCACTAATGAAAGAGGAGGCAGGCGTGATTTTAGAAGAACCTCTTTCCGACCTTACCAAAACCAAAGACGTAGATCTCCTGACCCAAGAAGGATCCGTGAGAGTAGAAGTAGCCCTAGTCCTCCGAGACGACGACTTACGGGTGAGCAGAATGAGATTCGCGGACCTCCCTCTCCTAGACAAAAAATTACATCGGAGCAGGAGGAGGCCGTAGAAACAGCGCGGGAGTTTCATCAAAATCAAAGGTCCCAGTCTAGCCAGACAAACTAGGACCTTGTCTAAATGCTTCGTTCCTGTTTAGGCAAGGGACTTCGAAAGAGCGGCCCAGATTAATAGAAAAAGATGTCCAAGAGTTACAAGTAAATTTCCAGCTAACAGAAACTGAAGAGACCATTTTGCAAAAAGAATTGAAGTCTGCAAGGGAATCCAAAATTAGATACAGATCTCCAGTAGTGCAAGCTAAATTAATGGACTTTACAGTGACCTATGTGATTGATACTGGAAGTGAATGCTCGATCCTTAATTATTCAATTTGGACTAAGTTAGTAGATAAGATACCTGGCATACAGATCCATAAAGTTCCAGAGGTGCGATTGGTAGATTTCTCTGGAGACATAAGAAGCGTGTCATGGGAAGTAGACGTGTGGGATTGGAGATCGGAATTGTGAAATGTATTGTTACAGATCTTCTTTTAGTCATGAAATTCATCTATTAGCACGATGTAGAGATGCGATTCAGAAGAAGCTCAGTGAAGTTATTTTTCGGGAGAACTCCTGATAATGAGGAAGGGAATCCTCTGAATATTGAAGCAGTGCGGTACATCCACATGGCCCAGGAAGAGGATGTTGAGATGTATAAATCCGCGGACCTACGAAGGAAAATAGAGTCAGTAGATATTTTGACTGGTTCCCAAACACAGGAGTCGACAAGTGTGCTGGACTGTACTCTGAAGAGAATCCCTGAGAAGCTCGTGCCAGTGAAGGAAGATAAGTGTGAGATGTTGCAGTGTACCGAAACTATTCTTTACCCGCCGTATTCTGTGCCACTTTTCCTGATAGAAGTTCTGGAGAAGGAACTATATCTGTGGAAGACTTGGAACATTATCCGGTCATCACGGTATCTATTTGTGAGTGTATTGGTTATCAGCTGGCTAGTTACTTTGCTCTACATTCTGTGTCAGATATTACAATGTATTATTCTTGGGTCATTAATCCGTGTATTCATGCCTAACGAAGTCCTTGATCATTTCAACTGGCCTATCAACAAAGTAGACCGCAAATCTCCAACTGGAATCAAAAGCTGTTTCTAGCCAAGTGCAAAGAGCGCTCTAGAAATATCAAACGAAAATTTACGACTAAAGGCCATGCGCTCGAGCTGCACGAAGACGACTTGGTTCTTGTTCGAAATCATAAGCTTAGTTCGAAGAAGAATAAAACAATAGCTAAGCTCTTCAAAGTGTATATTGGACCTTATTTAGCCACTGATCTTCGAAACAACACAGCAATGTTAGTTCACCCCAGGACCAGGCAACCTGTTGACCGAGTCAACTTCGACAACCTTCGCCTCTACAGGTGTTCATCGGAGCGAAGAAGAGAAGTGGTAGGGGAAGAAGATGACCTAATGACTAATGTGTAGGAGAAACAGACTCTCATTATTTTCTATTGAATTTGAAATCAATGTTTCATGAAAATTTTTCATAAATTGTAAGATTTAAATTTCTTCAAAATTTTCGCCCGAGGAAGGGGCATATGTAACGACCCTGCTTGGTCGCCATTTAATTATTATTAGACCTTGAGTGGTCACTATATTCTTTTTAATCTGATGAAAGAGTTAAGCGGAATGTCCCTGCGAGGCGTACGCTTTTAGTTTAAATGTATTCTGTAAACGTTAACGGTTCCACCTCTACGTTTACTAGCTTCACTCATTATTAGACCCTGCGTGGTCGCTATATTCTTTTTAATGTTATCAATTATTGTCCTTTACATCGTTCAACGTGTTGTTTAGAATAGCAGAGTCCTGCGAGGCCCATTATTAATTGTATTGTCTGAATGCACACAGATTTAGTTTATATTGTCACGTGCATCTAGTGATTTTCCCACTAGTCATTTCTCAATGTCAAAACCTTGATATTCCTCAGTACGAAGTTTGCAATATGTAAAAAAATGAGTTAGCAACGCGTACTTGTAGTTAAAATTTTCACCACCCATGCGCCACCGTGAGTATAAAACCCAGCGCAGCGAGACCGGAGCTCAGTTGGCTCCCTGATGTCAACAGGCAAACATCCAGGGTTAACTGGCCTCCCAGCCTGAGAACTAGAAGCCATCCCAGAAGGAAGGACGGTGAAAGAAGAAGAAGAGCCTAGCAGCAACCTACCTACCTGGTCCGCTCGCTTAGGCTGATAGGTGCCCAGGTTCTACCTGCCCGGCTTGTCTGGGAGCACCCGGACCTTCCTTTCTAACCTGCCGTCCCTTCATAGGACACACCGGTTGGCTTGCCAATTCCCAGCTAACGCCGGGGGTGTCGCGGCATCCTTTAATCCTTTACCCTGCGCCCGTTATTCGGGAGTACAGATTGGTTTCGGCCAATTCCCGGCTGTGGTTGGGTTACTACGCACAACCTACTCTCTTTTACAGGGGAACCCGTGACGTCAGCGGCGACCAAAGCCCTAAATAAAATTAGGTCCCCATACTCCCCCTGGCGCCTCACAGCGAGGAATAAATTGGATGTTCCCTGCCCCCCCGCCTTATCTCTTCGAGACCAAAGGTGGTACAGTTAAAAGAACGTGCGTGGTACAGGTAAAGGCACGTGTGTGGTACAAGTAAATGCACGCGCGTGGTAAGGGTTTCAGGTAAAGACACGTGTGTAAGTGTGCTAACGGACACCCTTGTGTTGAGACTATAATAAACATATATAAATATATATATTAAGCTGGTATAGTCTTTCCTTACACCCAGCAAGCCCTGAGATATTTCTGAGTCCATGTTCTACGGCTGATAAAAAGTTAGCGCATATGGGTAGACTTTTGCCGTCCTCCTAAGTGAAGTGTTTAGAGTGTGGTAATTGTGTGTAGGTGGGACGTTGCAACATATTTTGCGGAGAACAACAAGATGTTAACAGCCTCTGAGATGTGAGATAAACCTTAAGGCAGTGAGTGAAATATCACAAGCATCCACACTACCTTATAGGTTTCCTGCCAGTCAACACTAAATATAGCTTTCATTGATGTTAGTTCCACATAATTTTCACTTAGAAAGAAAACACTGAATCAGGTAATAACAATATTAATTTCGAAAACCTTTCTTCAATATCACTTTTCTAAATCCCACAAAACAGAAACCATTCATCTTTGAATCACCTTCTAAACCACTCTAAACAACTACCATCTCCTAGGAACCGAAATCAAACTTATAGGTTAGTCAGTAAATTTTATGCAAGGTTAAACGATTGCATTAGGTAAGGATGTCGAACCGAGCCTTCCTAATAGAAACACTATCTCTCAGCACTATCTCTAATAGGCCATAATATTAAAATGGATCGTATGCTTAGCATTGCATGATTTTGAACTCAAAAGAGTGTCGCACCATTACTGTAGTTCCAAGAAATTAGTCACCGAATGCAAACCTAAGAGCAAGCAACAAATTGAGAGCTTATTCATGTTTAACCCTTAATTTTAGTGACAGCCACTAGATGCATTTAAAATAATGAATAACCGTGTATAATTGAACTACCGGCCCATTACAGTAATACGAAGAACAGGCGTTGGCATGTCGTTGAGATGGTGCTAAGTTCACGCAGGATCGTGTTTTAGAAAGACAGATTACTTACTACCTTCGATAAATTGCTACGGAGACTGCAGCACGTACCTTGCAAACGTTTCTGTAGCATCAATAAATTTCAATGTCGCATTTCTATGCCAGAGAAAACTTCGATATTATATGCTGAGTCAACAAGTTTAATTTGTGGATGAAGCAATGATACATTCAACTGCATTGATACATTAATAAAGAAATTCGAGGCGTGTTCGAAAAGTAAGTACCGTTATGCCATTGTTTTAAAAGGACTATTTATATTTATTCATACTTGAATCGTCATTCCTTACACCTTACGCATTGCTTCCTCCTCCATCAGGACACCTTCCTATGATAATATTTCTAGTTGCCGTGCACCCGATACTTCACAAATTAACAGGACATGAATATATTGAACTGGCGCTGTGAAACCCAATGTAAAAGCAAACTAAATTTACAACAATCAAAAATTCGTAATGAAGTTTGAAAAACTATTTCATTAAGCACTGTCTCAGTATTAAAACATTTTCAAATAACGATGTTAACATGTGAAGAGTTCTGTAATTTAAAGTAAATTCAAGCACCAACGACGTGCAATGTAATTTCGGGATAAGAATACCAAGAACAACACCCCGCCCCCCCCCCACACACACACAAGACTCTGCAAAAATTTCAGTGCAAGGAATTGCCATCATGATAATAATTAGGAATTGATCAATGTGACATTTGGGCTAATACCGATAACCGATTCTACAAAATTGCAAATGTTCCACGAAGAGCCTTCTTTTGTGTAGCCTATATATAACACTAATAAGTATTATATCAGAAAATGGTACTGCATATTTAGATACTTCGTTTCTAAAACTAATGTTACTGAATTATACATTTATATTTACATAATTAATAAAAAAAATGGCAGAATTCTTGCTAAATTACATGTTTTCGTATAAGTGCAGGTTAATTTAAAAGATAGATGTACCGACCGATACTGACAGACTAGTTATTTAAATATCTATCCATATTAAAATAAATCGTCGTTTTAAAAATAATACTCATAGCATTGACGTTTCTGTTGCACCTATTATTATACCTAGGTATGCTCTGATATCATGGTGTATTGTTACAGATTAGTTTTTAGTTCCAAAACGCAATCCATATCAGAGTGAAGAGGCAACAATGCTCTAGATGCTGCGAGAAACCAGTTGTGATGATCTTACCCATTCTTAACCACATTAGTTCAATTATAAATACGACGGAACTTAAAATCTTAACTCTTATCCCATGATAAAAACTGCGTACGGTCCTGGCAAATGATCGACCGATATCACCACAGTCAGGTCGGCAAGCTGTTTTGGGTTCAATTTGTGACATAATTTCTTTATCCCATTTTGATAGAAGGCCGGATTCGATTAGACTCTGTAGTAACTCTGTAGAAACCATTCTCAATGTCATAAATGTTCTCCCAATTATCGTACAGACCCTGTGTCACGTGATTATCAGGTGGATAACCTCCGAAAGCGATTCCAGAGTTCAACAGGCCCTCCAGAGTGTTGATTTCTGGTTAGGAGCGGGGAACTGTGAGGAAAATTACAAGGGAACTGTTGTAGGCCACCATACAACCAGCCCCGCGAACAAACAAACAGCATGGAATACTCTGAAGGAAAATGTATCAGGTGTACGATAAGTTGATATCCCAAGAAATGTCGGAAAGACATAGAGCCATGGAAATCCACTGAGTTGTAACAACGATTCTGTCTTTTCTACTGTCATCTTCATTCCGCTCAGAGAGAGCGACGCGAAGACTATGGTACTAATCACTGCAATCCACAGAATAGGTTCGAAAGGCAAGAGCAATAGCTGGCTTCCTAAGGGCTGGACGAAAGGGCCATGTCAGATCCTGCCTTAATATACCCGTATATATCTCCATTATTACATTCCTCTCTACTTAAAACACTATGCCGCACAACCTATGCCCACCCTGGCGTTCAAAATGTCCCCCATGATTCCCACGTAGATGCCATTATTAAGTTATCTACCCCACAGGTCGTTGTCGAGCGATACTCTTATGATGAGACTGAAATTCAAAGTACATGCTGCAACTTTTAGCGATTCACCTTCGATTCCTTGCATAGTTGCCAAGCTCTCATCCAAAATGACGTGTGGAGGTAGGGAGAATATTGACACTGTAACAGAACACCTAAAGATATCACGAACTTTATCTGGAAAATAAACTTTCTCGTTTCAACTTTCAATCCAGACACGTTCAACTTCCAAACAGTTCTTCTGACGATACTGAAAATATGTATAAACATCGATTTCAGTTCTATAATTTATTATATTCAGCAGGACTAGTTTTTTTGTCTTTGGCACGAGAACCACGACCATAACGAAATTCCAACAAAATGCATCACTACAAATATTCACAATTGCAATTTTTACAGAAGGCAGCTATTTATGTTTATTCTTTTAATAGCAAACATTAAAGACATGATACACTGTTGGAATATCACTGTTAAGAATCTTTGCACATGCCACTATAAATTTATAATATTTTCTTCAATTGATTCAGTGTGACTAAAATGAAAGCAACAGAAAATCGCAGTTTGTGACTTAAGTACTATTCCTGAAATCCCTGTTATCAATTAGTAAAAAAAAACTCCCTATTAGCCAGATCCGATGCTGACGGAGTTCGTCAATATGTCTAAGATGAATAGAGCAGTAAATTGAACCATGACGTTAATGAGAGCATAACAACATCTTTAGCTAATTATTCCGTTAAAATTGCACAAAGATCATTGGGAACACGTATTCAATCATTCAATAAGTATGGCAGGCGTTTTTTCCTTTGTTTCGTTTTCTAGCTCTTTAGGGAAACATGTCAGACATATTCTGCAACGAATATACTTCATAATGGCTTTACCCTTGTAAAGAATTGATTTAAACGCAAAATATGGCTTTGTTTTCAACACGAGAAGTTTCTACAGATATCACTAAGTGATATTAGCCATAAGCTTTTACAGTAACATAAAAGTCCAATCTTGAAGTAAAGGTTTGTTTCTGGGTATGGGATCCCGTTATACGCTAATGGACAAAAAAAAAATGACGCACACTGAACACATCAGATAGTTGCTTAATACGAATTGATAACTAACTAACTAACTAACTCATTGTCTAGCCTTCTTAAACCCGAAGGTTCATGGCTGCAGCAACACAGGCCTTCCATCTTTCCCTATCTTGAGCAAGTTCTATATACTCTTTTCCATCCCTACCGATTTCCCTTAGGTCCATCTCAACGTTGTCCCTCCATCTTCGTCTTGGCCTTCCTACAGGTCTCCTACCATCAGGTTTCCCAACAAGAATCCTGCAAACTCCTCTTTCCTCTCCCATTCGTGCCACATGGCCTGCCCACCTAAGTCTTGTTGATTTAATTATTCTAATAATATCTGGACATGAATACAAATTATGTAGTTCTAAATTATGTAAAATTCTCCACTCACCTGTCTCCTCATCCCTTTTAGGTCCAAAGATTTTCCTAAGGATCTTATTTTCAAATACTCTCAATTTATGTTTCTCTTTCAATGTAAGAGACCAAGTTTCACATCCATATAATACTACAGGCAAAATTACTGTTTTGTATATTTTAACTTTTAGTTTCTTAGATATTAAACGAGAAGACAAAAGTTTATGAAGAGAGAAGTAACATGCATTTCCTGAATTAATTCGAATTGATACTGTCTATTATTTCGAGTGACGTTGCTGTAACCCTACTTCAAATCTCGCAACACAGAGGTTACATTATCCTCCTAAATACTGTTTGGCTTAGGTTTACTAAGTGCGGCTTCTTAATCTACTTCACAATGCTTAACATGGTGAAGAAACTTGAATAGAAAGTTGGTCAAACTCATTTTCAGTACAAGGTGGGTTATTTCTCATCATTTTGGATTGTCGTGTTAAAGTTATCAGATACTTTCCAAGGAACTATTTAGGGAGGAGTTCAAGGGGTCCGAATGTCCCCCCCCACTGAAATACTTACCAAGTACTAAAATCAAATAATGAAAATATACTTGTTTAGCACATGTTGTGTAATCAGTGGTTATTAATACCCTCTGAACTTATTGAAAGGCAAGGATACATTGGGAACATACTGCTTTTGAAGGACCGTACCAAAGATTTATGCTTGTACATAGCACCCTGCGATGAAGGCACATTTAGGGGATTTGGGGTTAGGGCTCCACGTATTCTCGATCTCGGCTATTTTGTAGGCGACGTGATCAGCACCACGTTCCGGCCGCCTTTATCCCCCATCGATTTGAGGCTGCGTGATCTCCAGAGCGGCGGCTTTATTTTGGGGCGAGGCCGGAAAAATTCCGATCTTACATCACCCATCCCCGGAATCGAACCCGGGTCTTCCGCGTGACAGTCAGACACCATACGGACTTCTATTTTTTTTTAAAAAAAGGAAGACCCCTAAGCGGCAGTCTTCCCCATATAATTTTCTATTAATCAGGAGCTTCACTTTTCGCCAAGTAGATCTCACCAATTAATATTAAATTCTTCATCTATTTGTCAGTAATTTCTTTGCCAGGGAACTTGTTTTTATACAAATTATGCGATCTTAACTACAGGTAAGCTAGATAAATAATACGTGCTCTGTATCTACACAGCATTTCCTGACATTCGCTACGAGACTCGGCGGCAAGCGGCCCGGCATCAGCGTTTGTCTTTCCCGGTGAACCGGTCCGCGACAGTCGGTATAGTCGGCTAATAAAATTACAGTTTTCATATTGTGTACTAACCTTGACTACAGAAGGTGTTGAAAATGATGTTCCTCTGCAGCAACACATTCCTGGCATATCTGAAGAAAATTGGCATTTACACGTGCAAGTTCGTCTACTGTAATTCTCCAGATTTCCCGTACAATACTCTCTTTTAACTCACGGATGGTGTGCGGATTGTCTTTGTATAGTTTATTTTTTAGATTTCCCCATTTTTCTTTCCACTTTTATTCAGAACTGACCCTGTTACTCTAAACTTTGTTTCGAGGTTTAATATAGTGGTCCTATGTGGAACGGGAACACCAGGAAATTTCATTGCAAAACGTCGTCGTACTTCTCCACAATTCCTCTTTCCGAAGTAACACTCGACAAGATAAATCATTCGTTGTAATATAAACTTTTGTGGTGCCATATTAAGCCACAATCTTCAACACACGGACACGACACAATACAACGTCCGAGGGAAGATTATACTGGCGTCAGTCTGCAACGTCAACAGAAAGGGAAAGATAGCGAAGGCAGGGAGAGCGAAAAAAAAAACAGACTGTAGCGTGCGACTGTCGCGGACCCGTTCACCGGGAAAGACAAGCGCTGATGCCGGGCCGCTTGCCACCGAGTATCGTGGCGAATGTCAGGGAATGCTCTGTATATTCTTACACCGTTTTATACCTATTCATGTAATAATAATATAATATTAATTTCTATATTTTTAATTTAATCTAATTATAATATAATTATTTTAATTGATTTGGTTCGGACCCCCACGAAATATATTTCTACATGCATACCTGATACTTTCCTATGAAAATTAATATTAATAATAACAATTATTATTATTATTAAGATCATTGGGAGGTTGTGATATTGACTCTCATGATTGATTGATTAAGTTGGTGTTTTAAGTCCACTTTATGCACATTAAGGCTAATTGGGACTAGACCTAAAGTTTAAAGTGGGATCCATATTGACTCTCATCATACATTAGTGCGAGTAATCCTAAAGTAGACGACTCCAGCAATACTATAGGATAAAATCTTTGCAAAACAGCAAATGAGTTTTAAAAAATCCAACAAAACCCGAAGAAAATGGGAGAATATCGAACAATATTATTCGAGAAATTAAAAAATTTAGAGATCCGTTCTATTACTTTTATTGAACACTTGATTAATAATAATCCATTCGTCATGTGATATCCACGTACCGTATGTATGAATTTATGTTGGAATTGATGTGGAACTCCTTGTATCAGCAAACTCACATAGCATTTCTTACTTGTTACATCGTGTAACGTAAGCCTACCTGTTATAGTATCACATATTTGTTATTTTCCAAGGTTTCCATTGAAATCACCTAGTTTAATCATTGCATAACTTTTTATTTCTTCTTCTGTATTCACAATTGGTACATACGAGTTAATTAAGGCTATATTGTTCTATATGCCTTTAATTCTTAGTTCGCTTTTGCATCATCAAACCTGCAGCTGTAAAATACTGTGTAGTACTTTATTATACCATTTTCACTCTATCTTGTTTCTTGTAGCTTTACTATTTAAATGTTTTCATTTTTCAGACAATTCTTGCATCTTTCGTAGAAGCTTCATTAAATTCCAAGTTCATATTAGTTAGTTAGTTAGTTCCAGGTTCATATTAGTTAGTTTCACATGCTTTGTACGGTACCCTCGAATCTGTCAAGCATTTCGTTATTAATAAATTGTTAGCTTGAGGTGTTTTTATGATGTTGGTGTGCTGATCTCACACCCAACGCCTACACCTTGGAGAACCAGAATGTCTTGTTGTTGTTATTTTCCTCAGGCATATTGTCTTGGAAAGCTCATTGAGCTTTCTGCCCTTTGATTTTACATTAATGTTTTCCTTCCCTTAGCGTTTGCCTCCCTGCCACTGCACATCTCGCTGCCACCTCCAATTCTGTTGTTGCTTGTACAGTGTCTCTCAAAAGTTTTAGGACAACGACATTTTAAACTAGGCAACCCAATTTACGCAAGGCGTTGGTGGGTTGCGTGTACAGTTAGGCTCAATTTCAGGGTTGCCACATGCACAATAGATATTTATAAAATACGCGAAAGAAATAAAAACAAGTATTATCGTATGAAATTATTAAAAATATCACTATTAAATCGCAAGTGACAAAATTCTTTCTCAAAGATAAAAAAATGTTTTTTAGTATTTCATTGCTGATGAGTCTAAAGAAAGGAAAAGAGGTGATAGAAAACGAAAGGTGACAAAGAAGAGGAGAAAGAGAAAGCGAAAGGTGAAGAGGAAAAGAGTGGAGAGAAGAATGAAAGGATAGACGAGGTGAGGAGATGTCGTGAGGAGAATGGAAGAAGATTCTAGGAGAGATGAGGAAAATGGGGCAAAGAAGATAAAAGAGAAGGAAAACGAGATGAGAGAAGAGGAGACGAGAAGGGGGGAGTGGAGAGTAGGGTAAAGGAGAGAAAAGAGAAGAAGGAAAAGACGATTGCAGTGGAGTCGGAAATCTAAGACAGGAAAGGAGATACGAGGAGTGGAGATGAGTGGGATAGAGATAAGATGCGAGTAAAGTAGGGAAGGCGATATGAGATAAAAGCAGAGCAGAAGGAGGGAAGGAGAAGGAGAAGAGAAGAACAGAAGGGACTGAAGAGAAGAGGTAGTTGCAGAAAATATCGTCTCAGCGTCAAGAATTGATGCATTGGTCAAATTATCGACATGAAACATTCAACAACATTTTGAAATGTATTGGAGAATGTATTAGATCGGTGCGAAATGCCTTTTGGCTTAGTTCAGAGCAAGATAAAATCTTCCATGTAAGATCTTTGATTTTACCTGCGATTATACCACTAAAAACATGAATGTAATTTTAATATTTATAAGAATTATCCAATTTTTGTCCACTTCTCGGTTCGTTGAAATGGAGATTTTGTAATTTAATACTTCCCCTCCCCCCATCGTTAATTCCAAACTGAATCATTCCGTTTCACATGGCGTGGACAATGAACACAATGGGATAGGTCTAAAACTTACGAAAATTTTCTGCCACCGGAAGGGTTTGAACCTACGACCATGAGTTTGACAGTCCTGAACGGTAAACACTACCCTACAAGCTTTCGCTCCTGAAACCAAGTAGAAGGAGCTGACCAATGTGAAATGTAGATAAAACTCTCCTCCTACATGTAATGTGCAAACAATACTTGTTTGTAACAAAGAAATCGAAGGTAGTACTACTCGGCGAAAACATTTAATGGAGAATTGCACATGATGAAAACTTTTCATTCTACATTTGCGGAGGTTTCCTTGCATTGAACTCGAGTGGGAAAGGGGTAAAATTAGTATGTTCTGAATTGCCACAAATATAAATAGTTATTTCATTAATATTTGTCAATGTCTTTGAAGCAGTACACAATTATCGTTGGAGTATCATAATTCACGATCGTATACATGAAAATATCCCTTTGAACGTGTGTCAATTCATTTATTTGTTTATCTTTTTTTATAAATTCCATATGCAGAACAATGTAGCCACTATACACTGCTATTACAAATAATGTTACCATGCTCTTATTTAATAGAAGGGGATTTAGAAAAAAGAAAAAAAGAACACCTAGTATAGAGGATCGAACCTGGGACCGTTAGCAGTCCAACCGAGTACTGTAACCACTATTTTTTTTTTTTTTTTTCTAAAAGGAAATACCCCCTACACGGAGGTATCCCCCACCATTCACTCTTTTTATCACTTTTACACTTTTCAATTCTTATATTTTCTTGCTTACATATCAACTGGACGAACACAAATACCCATGCCTTACCCGGGACTCGAACCCAGAACCCCTGGCGTTGTAGCGCGCTCTGCTAACCACTCCGCCACGGAGGTCGACAACACTACACCACGCCCTTACCTTCGATTGAAGAAACAATTTTTAAGTATTCTGTCCCTCCAATATTGTAAATGTCGTAGGGTATACATGTAGTTGAACTTTTACTTTAATTTTGAATTGCTTTCTTGTAGTATAGCAGATATCTTCGAGATATAATTTTCTAAGTGATGAAGAAAAACGAGAATATTGGTAGTTGTGAAAATGCGAGTTATTTCTTCTAACTTATTATTGTGATTAGACATAATTAATGGAAAATATCTAGAGGCTTGAACATTGCAGGACGATATTCTTTTCCTGCGATACTGGAACAGACTAAATGCTTGTTTCCTGACGCAAGTCTCGTGCTCAGAAATGTATTTGCTGTTGCGTAAGGTAACATGAAACAATTACAACGTTTGCGAACTACCAAATCTGCGCAACGTTAGACGTAAACAGGCGGAAAATTTTATTCATAAAATCACTTCACATTTGACAGTATTAGTCAAGAGAGACTCGTGGGACACTGTGTTAAGGTGCTGGAGTATACTTCTTATTTTTCTTCCTCGAAGAACAACAATTTTTAAAGTAGAGCAACAGTCGTTCCGCTCTTTCTTATTTCTTTTAAATTCTTCCACATTCCTTTAATTGGGTTAAAAATAAATAAAAATATTGCTTGCATTTCTGACATTGACGTAGACCAGGCCCGTACGCAGGATTTCTTTGAGGGAGGGGCCAGACCGAAATTTATATATATTTTATTATATATTATACATATATGAGAGAGAGAGAGAGAGACACACACACACACAGATATTACAAAATAGTTCAAATAGTGCGAGCGCCATTGAAAAGTCATGATAATTCTATGTTTAGAAAACAATATATTTATAAATTAAATGTTGCGTACTAGGAATTATTATTACAATAAAGAACATGTCTAATTGTGAGTTAAGGAAAAAAAATAATAAAGAGACATTCTCAAATCACGATTGCAGTTCGAAAAAGTCGATACAGGGATTGAAAGTAACGCACTGTCCTGACTAAATCGGTGAATCTGACGTCTGCTAGCCTTGCATTATGAAACTAAAACCATCCAATATTGCAGCCTGAATACTTTTGCGCAAGAAAAATAAGAATTAATGTAAAAACAAAATTGAAATGTTTACACATTTCTAAAATCGACGATGTTATTTACGTAGTTATTGATAGTTTCAGATTCAAATATTTCAGGGTTCGAGGGGGCATGACCCCCATGCCCCCCCCCCCCTGGGTACTGGCTTGACGTAGACAGTGGGAGAGAAATTTGGAGAATCTTTCTATTAAATTTATTATTTAAATCCACCTTATGCTCAGATAGGTTTATTGGCAATGGCGAACTTTTCGTTTAATAGATAATATTTGGTTTTAAACGACGGGAGATCATTGGTCGAATTTCCTTTCTTTCTCTTTTGAGAGAATATATACTTCTACAATAGCAATCGCGTTCGGAAACGGTGAAAAAAAGTGACTTGGTTTTCAAAGGCAGACAAGCTTGGTAGCGCAGCTTGTTCGCGTTCAAAGTGACTCACTCACGCTATTCAAGGTCGATGCACAGTGTCTGCACCCAGCAAGTTACAAGTGACCAGAGTCGTATTTTAAAGAAAATCTGAAGAATGATAGATTTCATCAGAGGCGGCTAGGTGGGCACTAGCTCAACATGCAATAGTTTAAGTGATAATTTCTGACAAACAAGAAACCTTATTGAATGAGTATTGGGATAACTATTGGGATAGTAATACGTGTATCCGCTCCTTTTTAACAATGTAAGCTCAAAGACAATCAGTATTCCATTTGTTTATATTGGCAACTTGGTCAACCGGAGGTTATTATAAGGAACTATTTCATAGATGTTCATGTAACCGTTATAAAATTACAAATAAAATATATTCACAAGGTTAGATATAATAACAACGAAGAAATCAATTCAGAGTTAAATTTCAAATGCATGCGTATAGAGTAATTCTAGAAGTAGAGAGCTATATCAAAGTATTGCACTTATTTTTGCAGGATAACGTTTACAATATTGACGCGACAGAATAATTAAGAACTGTTGATCCAAGGGAAAAAAGGGCGTAGTGTATTGGTTAGAGTTCTTGAAAGCATTGATTGCGGTCCCAGGTTCGATCCTCCATACTAGGTGTTCTTTTTTTCTATTTTCTAAATCCCCTTCTATTAAATAAGAGCATGGTAACATTATTTGTAATAGCAGTGTATAGTGGCTACATTGTTCTGCATATGGAATTTATAAAAAAAGATAAACAAATAAATGAATTGACACACGTTCAAAGGGATATTTTCATGTATACGATCGTGAATTATGATACTCCAACGATAATTGTGTACTGCTTCAAAGACATTGACAAATATTAATGAAATAACTATTTATATTTGTGGCAATTCAGAACATACTAATTTTACCCCTTTCCCACTCGAGTTCAATGCAAGGAAACCTCCGCAAATATAGAATGAAAAGTTTTCATCATGTGCAATTCTCCATTAAATGTTTTCGCCGAGTAGTACTACCTTCGATTTCTTTGTTACAAACAAGTATTGTTTGCACATTACATGTAGGAGGAGAGTTTTATCTACATTTCACATTGGTCAGCTCCTTCTACTTGGTTTCAGGAGCGAAAGCTTGTAGGGTAGTGTTTACCGTTCAGGACTGTCAAACTCATGGTCGTAGGTTCAAACCCTTCCGGTGGCAGAAAATTTTCGTAAGTTTTAGACCTATCCTATTGTGTTCATTGTCCACGCCATGTGAAACGGAATGATTCAGTTTGGAATTAACGATGGGGGGAGGGGAAGTATTAAATTACAAAATCTCCATTTCAACGAACCGAGAAGTGGACAAAAATTGGATAATTCTTATAAATATTAAAATTACATTCATGTTTTTAGTGGTATAATCGCAGGTAAAATCAAAGATCTTACATGGAAGATTTTATCTTGCTCTGAACTAAGCCAAAAGGCATTTCGCACCGATCTAATACATTCTAAAATACATTTCAAAATGTTATTGAATGTTTCATGTCGATAATTTGACCAATGCATCAATTCTTGACGCTGAGACGATATTTTCTGCAACTGCCTCTTCTCTTCAGTCCCTTCTGTTCTTCTCTTCTCCTTCTCCTTCCCTCCTTCTGCTCTGCTTTTATCTCATATCGCCTTCCCTACTTTACTCGCATCTTATCTCTATCCCACTCATCTCCACTCCTCGTATCTCCTTTCCTGTCTTAGATTTCCGACTCCACTGCAATCGTCTTTTCCTTCTTCTCTTTTCTCTCCTTTACCCTACTCTCCACTCCCCTCTTCTCGTCTCCTCTTCTCTCATCTCGTTTTCCTTCTCTTTTATCTTCTTTGCTCCATTTTCCTCATCTCTCCTAGAATCTTCTTCCATTCTCCTCACGACATCTCCTCACCTCGTCTATCCTTTCATTCTTCTCTCCACTCTTTTCCTCTTCTCCTTTCGCTTTCTCTTTCTCCTTTTCTTTGTCACCTTTCGTTTTCTATCACCTCTTTTCCTTTCTTTAGACTCATCAGCAATGAAATACTAAAAAAACATTTTTTTATCTTTGAGAAAGAATTTTGTCACTTGCGATATAATAGTGATATTTTTAATAATTTCATACGATAATACTTGTTTTTATTTCTTTCGCGTATTTTATAAATATCTATTGTGCATGTGGCAACCCTGAAATTGAGCCTAACTGTACACGCAACCCACCAACGCCTTGCGTAAATTGGGTTGCCTAGTTTGAAATGTCGTTGTCCTAAAACTTTTGAGAGACACTGTACACATCTGTTGTCAGCTAGTCAACATATCTGCTGGCCGTTTCCCTATCCGCAACCTGGAGACGGAGCTGGTGGCGGCAGCTCTGCCTCTGGGAAGGTGGCCTAACCCAGGAAAATATGTAGACTATACCAATACTAATATTAAGCAAAACGTCATTACAGCACACATACCAAGGGATGTCTGTTTGACTGTTAGATGGATATGTGTTCACATTTTAAATATTTTTACTTTTTGATATTCGAATACGCCTGGTTCAATCTTTGGGTTTTCGGCAGTGCAGGGGGAAGGGGGTTGGAGAGATATAAGCCATTAGAGGACCCTCAGCCATTGGCATCGTACATTGTTCGTATTTACCTATGTAAAAAATAAACGTAGTTACTCAGGCGTACATAAACGAATACAATGGCCGTGTCCGAAAAGTGCAAGACCGTACTTGAAGCGAGCATCCTCCGAGTATGGTCTTGGAGTGCGTTCATCTAGTCGTGGGCTGGAAGTGAAAGTCTTTCGAATTGCACTTTCGACTGCAGCGCCAAATACGATCAGTAGATAAAACTGAGGACTCGTCTTTTCCTCCACGTTCTAAACACTTGTTTTTCACCATATAAATCACATAGCATTTTCAAATGTTGGTACACATACATTTCCACGCATTAGAAGAACTTTAGCCAACATCCTGCTGGCCCATAAAGTATATTTAACCTGTGTTACTGGCTTTAAACCATCGTGATTTTAAACAAATGAACAATGAGTGCGGTAATCATGTGACCTAGTCAGCAACCATCTGTACTGCGAGCTGCGTACTTGTGTACTTCCGTTCTTAGCGTTTTCGAACTGTACTAGGTGACGTCACTTCCGTCAAGACCATACTTCAAGTCTGCACTTTGTACCATGCGGACAGTAAAGGTAAAGTTAAAGTTCTCTGTGCATATAGCGCCGTGCCATGAAGGCACATGTAGGATATGTGTACCCCACATATTTTCGATTTCGGCCATCTTGGAGGTAATTTGATCAGCACCACGCTCCAGCCGCCTTTACTCCCCCCACCAGGTACCATTCGATTTGAGACTGGGTGAGCCCTAGAGCCGTTTTAGGCGGAGACAAAGCCGACAAAATATCGACTTTAGATCACCCATTCGGGTTTCCCGCGTGGCTAGAATTTAATGAGAAATGCAGTGGTGAAGGTTTCTTCAACCTATTTTTAATCAGGAAAAAGTTATGACTGCATGATTGTAACAAATGCATCATTTTTCATGTGTGACAAAACAGTGTCATATCACATCACCCCTTCCCGTTTAAAAATGTTGAGTTGAATTTAATATGGCCGACGTTTGCTTGGAACACACCAATGCGGTTCCCCCTGAGTCTAACCTCTTTCTATCATTAGTAGAGACCGGATTTTAATTCATCTTTTAATTTTTCAACATGGATCATGGAATAAATAACAACAGTGTTGATAATTATCTTCAACCAACAAGATGACATGGTTTTGATTTCCCTTTCCCCCACTATTCAGCCCACATTTCCCTTTCCCCCCTCTTTTTAAAGCGTTTTCCTTTCTGGTCCCTTTATTGACAAATTTTTAAGCCAAAATTCCCTTTTTCACCGTTTTTAAAATCATCTTCCTTCGTCCCTTTATTGACAAGATATTAAAAATTAGTACGACTGTATTTTCCCTAAACAAAACATTCAACAATTGTCTATTTGGTGCAGCATAGAGGAAAGAAATAAGAAGCGCCTTCTACCTTACCTTTCCTCCATGAGTGCATTTTTCTTTTTTTTAATTTACTTTATGTGTAATTTAATGTATTCCTTTTTATACATGAATGGTATTTACGTAATTTGCTTTAATTTTTAAAAACAATATTTTTAGTGGACTGCAAAAATAAATTATAGACCTTTTTCCTTTCCTTTTTTAGCAATAATTTTTATTTTTTTGTCCTTTCTAGAGTAAAAACTTTTACTTTAAAATCAGGTCTCTAATCATGACCAATTGTACCTAACCTAACTCCTTTACATTTTATAAGGGTTGTTCAGGTACTTTCGAATCACCCTGTAGGCCCTTATATGTGACTTTGTTAACGAGAGGTTCAAGAATATACACACACACACAAATACATACAATATATACGGCGTATTTGTGTGTGTAAAGTTAGGTAGGTAGGGGCCTTTGGTAATATTTTGCGGGGGGTCCCAAGATTTGTAGATTCGGCACTGGTTTTCGGCCTGTGTATAGGACCGGCAGCAACCCACCATCGTTGGGAAATTGGAAAGCTACGAGTAAGTAGCGTAACCGGATCTCGGAAATCTCCTATAACGGCTGAGGGTTCGACGTGCTAACCCCCCGTCACCCAATTACCGGTTGAAGATCTTCACACCTCAAGATAGTATTGTGGGAGGTAGACTGGCAGTCGGGAGATAGGCCAAGGCCCTTCTAGGTCTGTAGCGCCACGGGCTATGTTATGTTACTTTTTCATAAATATTATTTAATTTTCTGTGTATATTTGGAGATTCGAGACTGAAGTTTTACCTTGGCTTCCGAGGCTGAGGTGTACGTACACACACACACACACCATCACCCACACACACACACACACACACACACATATATATATACATATACGAGTGAAGACCGAAAACGAGACAGTAATTTACAAGTCAAGAATGAACATGATCAATAATGTATGTCTTGGTTTAATAAATCGGATGAACATTTTTCCTGTTCTAGCACTGGTGGCAATGCAATCGGAATTCGAGCAGTCAAATTATGATAAAATCAGAACATTATATCAGATCTGAACAGACATAAAATTAATGCGTAACCTCTGCTACAATAATGTAGAACAGGCCTGAAAAGAAAACTTTAATCTTCAGGTTTTGTTACATTCTTTTTGTTCAAAGTTCTTTTATTCGAGTTTCAGATAACATGCTGTACACCCATTGCTTTCATGTAGACGTTAATAAGAAGTTTGGAAAAGAAAATTTGGTGGAGGTGAATTCTGTACGAACGTATATCAATATATCTCTATTGCATGCGTAGGAGAGTTTTCCCGGTCCCGTAGATAAATTACTCATCTTAGAGAACGCTGGTTATTTCTTAATTTATCTAGTCGATGAATACTAGTAGATTCTGTGAGTAGGTCATGTAGTTCTGGAAGTTATGTAGTTTAGTGGCCGTCTGATTTAAGTATGAATTGAGTTTCATTGTATATATGTAGATTTATATTCCTCCCTTTCGCTCTGTCTGTTTTCATATATTCGAGGATAGTTTATAAAGTAACGACACCAATTTCAAAATTTGTGTCAAGGTGTAATAACTGTTGAATGGAATGTACGCAGATATTACGATAATGTGCAGATGTGCTCTTGGAAGTTTTTTTTTTTTTTTTTTTTGAGAGCTAACATCATTTCTTTTTTTCAAGAATTGATACTGGTATTATGTTCATCTAGAGAGTTGCCAAGAGATACGTCGACTCTATCTCAAAATTGTGACAACTTGTCATTTACCCAATTCGCAGTTTTGTGAACCATTTTTTAGTAACTAAAATGATTACTAAAACACTTAATAATGACTTTTGTTTTTAACTTTCAGTTACCTTGGGTATCAATACATCAATATGCTGTGCAACTTTGAAGCCATTTTCATATCCTCGATCTTCTGTGGAGTATTTATGCTTGGTATCAATATAGACAAACTTAAGTACAGCACTAGTTTAATACACTGTCTTACAAGCAGATGCTTGGAGAAAAACAGCTAATTGGTCGTCACAGCAGAAAAGATAGCCAAATACGATGTTGAACTTGTTCTGGAGATGATATCGGATATAATTGTTCTCGTTGAAGTTAGAGTATAGCACTATTGACAGATTCCAGAATACGGCAGTACTTAACAGTCAGTCAAATTATCTCATTGTAACCAAGACTCCGGAGTGTTCAAAGAATATAATTCACTCATTTGCTGGGGATCTACTGAATCCTCGTGGAAAGTTTATCGTGTGGATCGCGAGCGTTTTCACGTATTCAAAATCTTTAAATGACATATTTACGTTTATCTATAAACACAATATATTAGATGTTGTTCTAGTGTTGCAAACAAGGCAAGAGGGAGAGCTGTTGTTGTATACATACTTCTTCAACCTCTGGAGACAGTGCCGTGTGGTTCAAGGTGGGGTACTTCTAGGGAGCTGTGGTGGTCCTACCCGCAAATTTGAGGTTTTCCCCGATAAATTAGAGGACTTGAACGACTGTCCGTTGAGCATTGGAACGTTCAATATCCCTCTCCATGTGATCTTACGGGAACGCAACGGAAAGAACATTCTTATTGGTATCGAGGGCGAAGTAATCAACGCCATATGCAAGAATTTGAACTTTAATCCGGAAGTATTGATTCCTGTTGACAACATACGATGGTACAACAAAACATTTCACAACAGCTTCTCTAGAGTTCTGGGACACGTGTTCCACAAACGCGTGGACATTGGTACGTCTGTTTTCATGAGGAGCCTAGTCCTGCACAAATACTTCGACCCCATGCATGGTGTGGTGAGCCAGGAGATCGTATGGGCTGTCCCATCTCCCGAGGGATACCCCCATGGATTCACATCTTCTTCCCATTCCGTCATTGCATGTGGCTGGTCGTGTTCTCATTTCTAATCAACTCTATTATTTACCTTAAAATTATACGACGGGTGTTCTCAAAGACCAAAGAACAACTTTTTGAGAGTTCTATATTCCCAGGACTGTTCTCGTTGGCCACATTGCTGGGCATGTCTGTCGTGCTGAAACCACAATCTCTTTTAATGAGATTTTCACACTGCTTATGGTTACTATACTCAGTTGTGATCTGCACAGCATACAAAGCATCTCTTGTAGGATTTCTCACAAAGCCCAAGTTCCACTCGCCCATAGATTCAGTAACAGATTTACTATATGTCAAAATTGCAATCGGAGGTGTTCTCCCAATGAGGGAACTCTACAACGACCCTAAAGATGCAACCTCCATGACCATATTCAACAGATGGTTGGTAAGAGCTGATTTGGAAAACGAAATCATGGAGGTAGTATTTTCGAATATTTACTCTGTGGCCAGCGACAAGTTGCTCCTGGAGTATTTTGTGAATTCCCATCTTAGGCGTACAGGAATCAAACTCGTTCACATCGCTTTGCAGAGAATAGTGTCATCGCAAAGCGTCATTATACTTCCAAAGAATTCTCGATTCCTTCGAAGAATTGACGTGATAATTGGACGTCTTCGCGAAACTGGGTTGCTTGTGAAATGGGAAGACCAATACGCCAAGCGTAGCCTTGTCCCAACTAGCTGTGAGGAGAGTGTCAACGTGGTTCTCACTCTCGAGCATTTAACTGGTGCCTATGCAGTGCTTATATTCGGTTTAGTAATATGTCTCATTGTGTTTTTATGCGAGATGCTAGAATTTAAAATACTGAAAAGAGTATCACTTTGGTCAAATTTCAGAACACGTTGAATGTTCTAATGTTTATTTATTTATTTATTTATTTATTAAACGCTACAGGCAAATGGCCAGTTACAGTGTATTGAGGTTAACTGAGTTCAGTTTACATACATATTGACAAAAAGTAATTAAGAATTGGAAAGTAGATATATGTGAAATTTCTCAATTAATGACCACAACCCCAAGTAGCAGACAATGGTCAACTTGAATCTCCAAAATCCCAGGTCGGGTGACTAAAGTAGGACCGGATATACCATTAATCTGCTAAAATTTTATCTAGTAAGAGATGTCTGTGATTTCCGCCAATGTTCCCTATTGATTTGTCACCAAATTATGATATCCTATCAGTATGGGAATAAAGATGTGCAATTTCATTTTTTTCCCAGAATGGTGGTTCAAGTTGAGATACCTGTTGTTAGTTGGGTGTATGAACACTACAAACTAAGGCAATAGCAAAATGGTGGATAGGATGATAAGAATATCTTGGAGTGGTATGCATAAGTTTTACCAAGCAAAATATCCAACACCATGGTTACTCTATTTAGTTTATGCCATGGCAGCTTCAAAAATTGATACAATACACCAAACACCACTGTACAGTGGGATCCATGAGTATTACCGTGCAAATTGTCCATGACTATTTTCATTAATTTTTCCCTTACATCCTATGTGTTTTTAAGTGGTGTATTTTAACTATGTTGGTGCAGAAGTTGTTAATAGCTTGTTTTGAGTTTTATTTTAATTCTTGAATATCTTATTCGGCAAATAAAGTGCACAAATATGGTCATGAACAATTTGCACGGTAATACTAATGGATCCCACTGTACATTGTTGTCACTGTTGTCACTCAACTTACAGCAATGTTGATCAACGATAAAATGATCCTCTTTGACAATGTGTTAAAATAGTTGCTTGTGTTATCAACCAAATCTGTCCTTACGTTTCCATTTCAACATTCAAACACAGAACTATTGTCTGGCAGGTTCCAATCATGTATTTAGCGATGAATCAAATGAATAATTATATATTTTACACATTTCAGTTCATATCCAAGAAGTTGTATAGTAGGTAGTACTGCTTTCCAAAAACACTTTAATATCTTAATAAACTTTTGTTCCAAACTGCCATTTTCTCCACACGAAATACCTGACTGGTTTTATATTCAGCGTGTGTGTGTGTGTGTGTGTGTGTGTGTGCACAATAACACCAATATGAAATATCGCAAATATATGTATGTTATTGACAATAATTTATAGTAAAATTAACCATGTTAATAGCTTTGTGTTTAGACATGTAAATAAGATTAAATGTTCTTTTTATTTAATATCACGTTAATATGTTGAATACTAATGCAATGTTTACACAAAATACAGCCTTTGTTTCAAAATATATTTATGACTGCTAGTAGAGAAAAATACTATGAATAAATAAAAAATATTTGCTTGTCATTGTACGGAGATTTCAATTGATTGCTATTAAGTTAATATAAAGGCTATACGTAGCTACTACATGTAATACGACCACTAATCATTATTCATAAAATATGATATGCGGAATTTAACATATTCACACAGAAATGGCAAAATCGACATGCATAGACCACATAACAATATTACGTATAACTGTTTAAGAGACAAGATTATATTTTCATCATTCATTGCACTCCTACTATGATGCTGTTCAGATGTGAAGTTTATCTCCCATTTCAGAAGCAATGCACCCTTGTCTTAGACGCCTAATATTTCTATCAAACACCTTCCAGCAGTATTATGATAGCCTGTGAGGTCATAATTCTATCTCTGGCAACATGCAATTTAATCTTATCACTATTAGAACTCATGAACTGTTCCAGGCATGGACGTATATATAGGTCACGTAAGGTGGGGGGTTAACGTTCGGTTCAATTAGTGTTCCTGTATTTCATAAGTGAAAATCTGGGGCACTACTGACCGGTAGCTTGTTAGGGATCGGGGGGGGGGGGGGGGGTTGGACCCACAATGTGTGGGAACTTTATTTGAAAACTGCGGACTGAACAGATAGGCACACAAGCACTTAATCTTTATAGTATGCAGGTTACTATACAATGACTGGAAGAGAATCGTAAATTAAATTCAGCACTGCTAGCAGACGGCGGAGCCATCGTGAAGTCAAAGATGTTTACAGTACCGTCTGTATCTCGTTAACTCTTGTATTATGGAGAGGGCAAGGTTCAATGTAGAGTTAGACTGTTTTGTAGAATGACCATTTCAAAATTACGTCCAATTTTACGTAAAATTTCAAAATATAAATAAAGTTCAGGAAAGTATAGTCTTAATCATTTCTTCTTTCCCACCCGATTCCAGTACATATGTGTATCCCGAAGAAACTATTCGGGACACCGGGACAAATGATTGTCCCTGAAAATCCGGGACGTATAGCGTCCCAAGGTATGATCTGGCTATCAAAATTTCCTCTGCCACCACATGAAAGGTCACACATTTATTAAATTAAAAATATCTACGAACTTCTAACTTTCCTACATAAAATGAGCAGAAAATGCTTTGAAAAGCTAATACAAGCTTCTCTTTAAAAATATAATTGCAATTAGTATTTTCCTCCTTGCTACAAAATTGAAAATAAGATCATCGGTTATTGTAATATTCGTTTGCATGTACACTTAACAGTGTAGGGTCGATTAGTGGAGGATCTTCCGTTGAATTGCGAGGACATTATTTCAACCTCCTTAATGTTAAACACATCCTCTCGGGTGTTGAAGATGAAACTGGCAATGTAGCCAAGATCACCAACAATTTGTGCATATTTGAGTACAAGAGCTTGTCACAATATTCTACTGCCTACAATGCAGACCATGGACATGTCTTTTTAATTACTGTTTGCCACACCACATTTTTCGATCAGATTTGAAAAATGTAACAAATATCAACCAGGTCATCCAACATTTTGACACACTGTTCCAATGAATGAGGAATAAGCATTTCATATTGGAATAAGTTGTTGCAATTTTTCAATGTGTTGACTGTGTTCATTTCTACTTCAAAATGGTCCAAAAATGGACAACAGTAAAGTTTCTACTATTAGTGTGTACGATTTGAAAAGTCACTCTACTGAGAATTGATACTTTTGTGTCCATCTTGTGTCCAACAACCAGAGAACGTTACAGTACTTCCCTAGCTATCTTGCGCACTGCATGTTTTACAACCAAATTACTTTGAGAAAATTGATTGATTTATTTGCATTATTTTTCTTTGCTTTTTGTTTCACTTTTGGATAATTTCAGAAGATTGGGATGAGTGATGACATGATAAAATTGATGAATTGACACCCACAAACGCCCATGCCCATCCCGGGTTTCGAACCCGGGACCCACGATGAGCTAACCACAGTGGGTGCTCCTTTGAGAAGACTGGAGGGAAAAAAATTATAACTGATTTCACAGCCTCAATATCGCAGAAAATCCACAGAAATGGGAAATGGCCATGGTTAAAATATGTGCTGAACAATGTACAAAAATTGCTTCTGGACAGTTCTCTGAAATTATGTATCTATCTCTCCCCCTTAATTCTATCACCCATTACATCAGCACCATCATATTCTTTACCAACTAGACCTCCCTGATGGCGCAGTGGTCGCCTCGTCGGCTTGTTATCAAGGGGTCCCAGGTTTGATTCCCAGTGGAAGCATATAGTGGTTCGGATCCCACTTTAAACTGTAGGTCCAGTCCCGATTTGCCTCACTGTGCATAACGTGGACTTAAAACACCAACTCAATCAATTTTCCCCAGTTATTTTTTTCTAAATCCACGCCCACTCAACCCATAGAGAGTAGAAGTAACCTACTAATAGCTGAAGCTAACCCAGATACAGTTAGAATCTCCATTAGGGACAAGTTTTTCATTCCTATCTAGAGTTTGGAAAATGGTTTATCGACTTTCGGGATTATCAGATATTTGGTATATTTGAAATTATCAAAAAATTAGAACCTGAGCAATACTTAAATCTTGAATGGTAACAAACCATATGCTATCAGGAACTTCTATTGAAATTATATTATTCATGCTAAGTTCACATGCAGCTGCTTCAGGCAGAAATTACATGTGGCATTATAGAATTTGTGAAATGTCAGGAGCTTTCTGAGAATTTTCCAGAGAAATTCCAAAACTTTCAGACAATTGCAGACATTTGCCTTGCAGTCCCATCTGGTGCATGGAATTAATTTATTTTACATCCGTATACCGTTCTGTACGCTTGTAATTTATGAGAACATAATAAGTCTGAATAAATTTTTACTAACAAGTCTCTGCACATAGCAGATAGAAGAGGTAATCTGGTAATTTTACTGAACCTAAGGGAGGGGTTTGTACCCGTTGAACCCCTCCCCCTTAAATACGCCCATGGTTCCAGGTCAAATCTATCCCATACGACAGCACTTTTCATACCGAGAAGAATTTCCTTCATTTTGCTCTTTCTTATGTTCGATTAGACGCAATTTTGAATACACGGCCATTGCAAGTGGGTTCGTATGATCATTATACAATTCTCTTATTCTTCTTTGATCTCCAAAAGATACTCTGCCTTGAGGAGATCTTCAATAGTTTCTATGTCTGGGAAGTGTTTCGGAATAGTGAGAAAACTCACTAATGACCGTACTCCATACTACTTTATATGATTCAGATATAGTATTTATATCACACAAAAAAATGAACAATATTCAATCACAGTGCCTACAGTACATTCCATCCCCGGCCGAATCAATGAACTCCCCTTCATTCTCAAAACTTGGGAGCAGTTGATCTCTGACAGATGTGAAGGGAATGTGCATGATGACAGTCACAGATTTCTGTCTAAACGAGAGATCGCAACAGAGACTGTGAAGGTGCAGATAAGGAATATCCGCTATGATAGAACTTACAAAGTCTAGATAATCTTCCAAATACTTGCATTCAGTGGCGGCGATTAAATTACAAAACCAGGGAGAGTATATTTCCTTTGTAGATAAGGTTTAGCATAATGCCGGGGCAAAAGTGGCAAAGAGTGGGGAGGGGCAACTACCCCCTTTCGCCCCCTCTAATCGCCGCCACTGGGGGCCTCCCCGATGGCGCAGTGGTAGCGTCCTCGCCTTGTAATCTAGGGGACCCGGGTTCGATATGCAACATGGCGCGACATAAAATAAGAAAATGCACATGCAAGATGCTAACACTAAATTATGTACGTATTCAAAGTTTATTCAATACATACCAGGTGGTTATAATTAAATTGGCGGTGTTCAGAGTGGTACAGCACGGGCTGTAATGAGAGTAGCAGTCTGAAACTTCGTAGATATGCTAATGAAGCAATGGGCTCGCGAATTATGCAAAAATAATAATAATAATTAGTTCCAATTCTCGCCGCCAGGGTAAAAAATGGCGCTGTAAGCAGTCAAAAAGTGGTATAGTTACAGGAAAAAGGCAGGAAAGATCAAACACATGAGAACAAAGGTTCTGGCATGTTTATTAGGAACTATGATTAGGCAATGTCACCGACTTTGACGTCAGAGTTAAGGAAAATTACACGTTTTTACTGCTTACAGCTGTACCACTCAGAACACCGTCACTTTAATTATAACCACCTTTTATATACAAACATATTATTTAAATACATTACATTACAGAAAGCAGAAATATAATGCGAGCGAAGCGAGAACAAAACATTAGATCAAATTTTTGCAATTTAATACAGTATTGATTTAATAGGGAGCAAATAATATCACAGGACGCCAAGGCATTCTCTTTTTCGCAACTTTTTTTTCTTAATCATTTGGCATCTATGGCCGACTCGCGCCGCCCCCTAGCTGCGGCTCTGAACTTGAAGAGACAGAAAATGATGCATTGCGAGCGAAACGAGCAAGAAAATTTTACGAAATGTATTTATATTTGTATAAAATTTGTAATAGAAGGGAGCAATTGCTCCTCTGTGCCCCTGCAGATGCCCTTGGCCATCAACGTTTGCCCCTCCTAGAATTGACTTCCGTCGAAGGTTGGGGTAAATGCCCTCTGCACCCCCCCTTGTGGTTGCACCACTGATTAAGTCCGAAATTTGGAGGAACAAATTGAATCAATCCTGCTGCAGCAACTTTTTTGTGGGGGGGGGAAGCGATGGTTACTTTATTCTAGGCGATTATCTTCTATTATTATTGCACGTGGCAAGAGCAAAAACAGGGTGATTTGTACTCATTCTACCGGCATTCAAGAAAAGGTGTGTATATTTAAAAAAAATGACCTATTTATTTCAAGCTTCCGTATACGCTAACGAAGCAAGTTCCATTCTGTCCTCTTAATAACGTCATAGCGCGCACAGAACCATGGGGAAAAAATCTAGGAACCTCGGGAATGCCCTACCTAATCAGTGTACCTTGTGATTTCTGTATCACTTTTACTTACCATGGCAAATATAGTTTGATGTATGTCTCTCCGAAAAAAGTTTGTCACGTCTTGACCATCAGAGTCGGTGAAAACAATTAAGGAACTACAAACATTTATCTGTGAATCTATGACATTCATCAAACACTTAAGCATTTCGAAGTCATGTCTTTGAACACGAATTTGATGTGTATTGTTTGTTTCTCTTCATAAAAGAGACTCAAGAAAAGCACAGGACAAATATTTTCTCATCTTCATAGTAGAAAGATGAGGTACTAATATAAAGCCTGCAAGATAAAGTAAAAGTATTAGACTAGAATGATGCTTACATTAGCATTTTAATCGGTAATGAAGTGAATTATAAAGAAATATACTTCTATGAATGTTTCAGTTAATGTCATTGAATAAGCAGTTCTAAGGCTTACCCAGCCTCTCACTTATGTATGAGCAGAGCACACTATCCGCATGATTCATATTCTATAACTTGACAAGTTTAAAAACAAGACGCTGCAATCCATTGTTTGAACACCTCACCTCACATTTCCCCACTCCATTGTCTGCAGCGAAGTTCGTTCGCAGTGTTGCAACCCGGAGGGAGCGGAATTGTCTGAGAATTTTCAACGAAATTTGAATTTGAAAGGCATGAATTAGTATCCCCTAACCTACGGTACCTATTGATTACGCTAAATTCTAAATACATTTTGATATTTTCCCTTTAAACCTTAAATGAATTAAGTTATTAGGGATATTTCTTACCAGCATAAGAAATGTATGAAATAAAACGATAGAAAAATGAAAAATATATAAACGATAGAACTGAGCTCAACTTCTAAATGTTTTCCAGTTCTCCTTCTTCAGTTTCACTCTCCCACTCATCCGAGTCTGTGTCTACCGATGAATCTGTGTCCGTGTCTGAATCGGCTTCACCAAGTCTAATTATCAGTTCATCTACACGCTCGTCCATAAGTCCATCTCTTTCAAAGTTTCAATGCTTTAGAAAATAACACAGGCAAGCGTGTTGTCAGAGTGCCTTCTCGTAGTGATTGTTGTACGATAAACAAACGAACCATCACCCCACTCGGTTAAAAAAAAAAGGTCAATGCTCGATGTTGCATTCAGAAAATAAAGTCATTCGCCCTGTAGTTTCTCTTCGTTATAAACCTTAACGCACGTGCGTAATACTACAATTTATGATCGGCGCACCGCACGCATTTTCAAAGGCCGGATTAAATAAAATGAACCACTGATATAATAGGAGCCTGCATGCATCGTCACGCTAAACAGTGAAAATCGTTTGTCATATTTGTTTTAGCTTACTTTTGCTGAGTTCGCACCACTGGTATTCTCAACGCCAGACCAGTGAGTAGAAGAGTGGTGGGGAGGATGACGTAATAGGAAGTGCTCCGGAGCGATCTGCTCATATCGGGACTTAACTTGTCAGGCTATACTGATTGTTACAGCCGAAGGAAAAGATAATGCAGTGTCTTCCGGCAGCTACACTGGTCTCCCGTATCGCAAAGCACTAGAGTAACCTTGCATTCTGACGTCAACGGGGAATGCTGTTATTGTTAGGCTCAATGACTAAGTTCTTAGGTTAAGGTAGCTAGCTAGTTCACTTAGCATGACTAATAAATTTTGAGTGTGTTAATGCTAATAGGACCATACCCAACAGACCTAATTTAACAACGTAACCATTCCTCGTCTGAAGCAAGAACGCAAGGTTCTTCCTCTTCTTCCAACTTTCTTCAAGAAGAGAAACTAATTTCTTCTTTCTCTTCTTCCAGTCTAGCTTCTGTCGGGACTTCGCATCATGCTCAACATCTTCATAAAATACATACACTCCTTGCTTTTTCTGTTTCACCTTCTTACTTTTCTCCAGCAACGTAGTGTCTGAATCTGATTCATCTGTGTTGGCATTCTTAGACCTTTTGCGAACTTTCTTCATTACTTTCTCCGACGTTTCTTCAGTTTTATCTACATTCTTCGCCCTCTTCAATTTCTTTCGATTTAGTTTTTTCAGTTTTTCTACAAAACCATAAGTCTTGCTCTATTTTTCTTCCTCTTATTGATCATAATCATTTCCTGAAATGTTCTGTCTGAAGTTACACATTCTTTCAAGTTGGAGAACAGATCATCATTTTTCGTATTCGGTTCTCTAGGAATACCTTCATTTCTATTTTCTATCAGCTCAGTATTTCGCTGCATTTCAGTGGGTAATATACCCTCAACTTAATTCAGTTTTGTTTCTGATACACTCACATATTTGTGTTGAATCTTCACTCGACTTTCAAAAACCTCCTCCTTGAATTCTGAACTCGTCTTTGGTTCTTCATGCATAATCTGACAAGAATGCTTATGATCATGTAAACTACATAACTCTTCCAATTTAGATACTTTAATTTCTAACTTATCCAATCTATCATCCAGCCGTACGCTCATTTCTTGCATGGTTCGATTACTTTCCTCCACATTCTGGTACAACATGTCAAATTTATTATTCTGCTCTTTCCTACTCTGCTTCATAAATAACAAAAGTGTGGTGAGGTCAACATTCTCTTCATTTTCGTTGGTTAATTTTGGAACACCCTGTGCACTTTCTTCTACTTTTACTTCCTTTATATTTTCTTTGCCAGCAGGACTCTTACATTGCTCAGAGCAAAAATCAGCCTGATCATCTTTGAATGCACATTTGTTCATTCCCACACAATCTCTGTGGAACCTTTGTTTACAGACTGAACAAACAATTCCGCCGTTTGAAATCCTCAACTTGCCGCAACAAGGACCTTTCCATATCGTTCGAACCATGCTCGCACTACTGACTTACTTTAGCTAGCTTGCTAATCCCTTAATCCCTTACAGCTGCAGCGAGAGGGAGAGAAGAAAAAAGAAACCTGCTCTTCCGATCAAACAGTACATTTTTCCAATTTCTTCCATTTTCTTACGTAGAACACCAATATTTTACAACAAATAATCCGATATCAACATAAAATCAACATGATTTCTTAAATTTAACATTGTATCTCAACAAATAACCAAAAGGATTTCCCGGGTTTCGGCACCATATAACGTTTTTTCTTTGTTTTTGCTTTTACTAGTACAACTTTTTTTCTGCCGTCGAACAACGTCAATAACACAAAAGGAGACCAGCAGTGAGTTTTTATATTTAACTATCTAAGTATTTATACACCATAAAATACAGTATTAATATTTATTAAAGGCCCAGGCACCTGACGTCTGTGGTTTACAAACGATTCCGGAATACACAGATTAGTCAGCTTCCGGTGAGAATTTGTTGAGATATATTAGACCAAACTTAGTGGTTACTTCACTGAGTACTTACGTCTTCGATGTAACTACTTAGGTGTTCAATTCACTTGACGATAAACACGCTGAAAAACACTAACGTTGAACACTTAGGGGGAGTTCTTGCTGATACTGAGTTCGACGTCTTCAATCTTCTAATCCTCCTGCCGTTGGTTCATAATAAACATGTAGCCTCTCTTCTTTAGTAACCTTTTCTCAGGTTCTGGTAAAGATACTGCACAGGCCGATAGTTCACTCACAGTTCGTTCCTTAGATACTATATCTCTTTCCGGATGAGATTATGGCCGATAGTTCACTTACAGTTTGTTCTTTGCCCGCGAAACCAGTAACCAACGTAACACGGATCCTAACCGTATCAATGCTTGACTCGGACTGTCTTCTCTGCAACGCACCTCAAACGTTCCCTGTCAAAGACGTTAACGTCTCTTGCCGCCCTTTTTTCCCCCAGCGAGGTCGGGTCAACTTTTAAAAGGGGTGCGTTAAGATCGGTTACAAGTTCCTAAGCAAGTAGCATTCTGACCTGATTTCCGTTTAGTAATTGCAGGTATATCAATATCAGATGAATCATAACCGGAAGAACAAATACCACTTTCGTCACTTCGAGCATTAGCCCGAAATTTAACATTTCGTGATCTTCGATTTGAATTTGCATCATTTGTTTGACAAGCCACATGCTCAGTTTGTTTACTATTTCGATCCTCTTCGTTCAGTTCTTGTCTGCCATTCAAAGTTTCGTTAGCAACACTGTTGCTGATGGCATTGCCTTGCTCCAAAGAAATTACCCTATCTCTAAGGTCATTTACCAAGGTTTCAGAGTTACATGTAGCAATCTGAACTACTTTCATTCTATCTAATTCCACATTTAATGTTTCAAACGTAACCTCATGTTGAGTAAATTTTTCCATAATTTCCTCATTGCAGACTTCCAACCTTGCCAACTTTCCGTCATGACTCTTCATTTGTTCTTGAATATCTGAAATTTCGACACGCATTGTACTAACACCTTCATGCAATTTACACCTCAACTCGCTGCTAACATTTTGACAAGTTTGGGCAACATCTTGTAACGAATGTTCCGTAACGCAGCTTACATCACGTAACGTAATGTTACTTCTGCGTTTGGGATCGAACCAAGAACCTTTAGATTGTGTTGGGTGGTGTAGTTATTCATCATTCATCTTTCATCTTTCAGATGGTTATCACTCGCTTAGCCTAAGGTATAATGTATGCGAAATGTTACATCCAACGGTATGGCAGAAGAATTCACACGTACAGTAATTGAGCATCTGTACTCTCCATGACTGAAAGGATATGGATATTTATGAGAAGAGGATAATACTTGCCTCACAAATAGACGAATGTTATTGCATAGATTGTCCTCTCAATAATGGTAATTGACACACACATCTGGCCTTCCAGTCAGAGTTCACTGTCCTCCTCATGCACCACTGTTCAATAATTGTCTCTCCAACTTCCTTGCTCTGTCCCGTCCACTCGCCAACTCCTCCATTCTCTCCCCTTCCAACTCTCATGCCACATAGGCCTTCCAAGTCAATCACCCGACCTTTGCCTGATTACTTATTCAGCATTCGTTTCTCTGCTATGTTAAGACTTGACACTTCTTACCCAATACCTTGGGTACGATACCGGTCAATATGATCAAGCCTGCCGTTAAACCTGACATTATGCAGCTGTAATTCATTTCGAATTACTTCAATTTTCTCTTCCAGATTTTCATTATTTTGTTGCAAATCCTTTTGCAATTCCTTTTGCAACATTTCATTATTTTGTTACATATATTTTTGCACCTCCTTTTGCAAAATTTCATTATTTTATTGCATATCCTTTTGCAAATCCTTTTGCAGCATTTCATTATTTTGTTGCAATTCACAGCGAATGTTCTGGTGCAACTTTTCTTGAAGATTTTCATTATTTTGCTGCAAACTTTGGGTAACCGTGACTTGAATTCCAGCAATAATCTTGTCCAAGTTGGGATCCACTGTACTTGTATAAGATTTTAACAAAAATGGATCAAAATCTAGTTTACAATATTTACAGAAATAGCTTTCATTACCCAGTGCATTACAGTCAAACCTCTGCACTCCAAATGTTCCCATTTATTGCAGTAATTGCTTTTCACAAGACGGGAATCTGCTTCAATGTTACTGCATCAAATAATATTCTTCATTGGGTCAGCATTTTCTTCAATAGTTTCATTTTGCCTGAAACTTTCTACGACATTGGATCTAAAGAAAAGCCCATTCTTATGTTGTAAGAACGTTGCTTCCGATCCATTATTTAAAGTAATCAGAAGATGACTTCCACACTATATATTCACGAATCCTGGCTGGGTCGCCATATGTTGCTGTTAGTTTTTGAATTAGTAATTAGTACAAATATATTATTTGTTTTAAGAAATAAAATGCATAAATCTACTTGGGAATTGTTATATTACACTATATCCCATAATACATAATTAGAACAGTAAAAGTGATAATGAAATGTCTTTCTTCTTATCAAAGATTTTTATCATCAATACTCACACAACTTAATTGTGAACGTTATAAAAAGATGACAGTCACAGACTTCTTGTGTGTTTTCAAGGAATGAAAATAACCTGTTTATGGAGTAGTAACTTTTCTCGCCCGCTTGGATACTTTGGTTTCTATTCTTCAAGTTTATGCCTTCGTGGAACATTTAAACAAGTGCATAATACAAAATTCCTTATTTGGGAATTTTGATATGTATGATCAGGGACGACCGATCTGATAACATCATAAAATTTTAAAGAAGGTCGTAATATGTTCTCCTACATGTGGTTCACTGATGGATGGATGGATGTTTGTTGTTGTACAGTCGTATCCATGAGTATTACCGTGTAAATTGTCCATCACTATGTTCGTGCACTTGATTTGACCCAATAAGAGCTTCAAGAATTAAAGGAAAACTCAAAACAAGCTCTTGACAACTTCTAAACCAGCATACATAAAAATCCATCTCTTAAAATGTAAGAGAAAACTTATTGAAAGTTATCATGGACAATTTACCGAGCAATACTAGTGTATCCCACTGTACAAGATTAAAAGTAGAGAAAAAATCCAGAAGAAAATATTTTGATGTACTCATATTTTGCACTCCAGTTGCTCTGGCGTAAATAAATACTAAACAAAAATTAACGTTTTTCGAAAGGATTTCATTGGAGTTTGAAGAACTCATCTCTATCCTGCAGGGGTCCCGTGTTCGAATTCCAGCCAGGGCATGAATGTTTGTGAGTGTGCATTCATAAATTTCATCATATCATCTCTCATCCCCATCTTCTCAAATTAGCCAAAAGCGGCTCAAAAAGCGAAGTAAAATAAAGCAAATCAATCGGTCGATCATCCCTACGCTGAGAAAGTTTCTGTGTAGGCAGATTGGAGTCATCATTCTCCGGACATCAGAAGTATTCGATCAGTAACTGTATACTCAAGGGTCGTAAGAACTTTAAATTGCCTACATGGTAATAGACAGTTCACACACCTTTGCCACAGGCTGTATATCTACAAGAAAAACACGAATATACCACTGTCAACTTACTGAACTTACACAAATGACCTAAAATAGCAACATACAGCCTTAAATATACCTATTTCAAATCGATTATTCCATATTTATGATTGAATCAACAACTAATTTAATCCTTTTCAACAACACCGACACCCGAATTTGGAACTTCAGAATCTGGTAGTTGTTGTTGTACCGTTTTGTTTTCTGCCTGCAAAAAATGGAAGAATTAATTGCTGAGAAGAACACTTGTTTCCAATCAAATTAGGATTACGTTGTACCTGCCACAATGCATGTCTGATAACAGTAAACACGTGACGGTATATTCACATTCTTACACCACGAAAAAGAACAAGGAAAGCTGAAATGTAAAATATACACTCCATATCTCACTTTGTTTTCCCGCGAGAATATAAGAAATGACAATATATGTTGTTCTTTAACGTATCACCTTGATGTATCCAGTGTGAATCAATAATATATTAATATTTCTGTCACACGGCATACCCGACACCAAAATGGTCATTCTTCTTGACGTGTTATTCATACAGATATTGATTATGTACTCAATATACACAATTCCCTTCTGATTACTTTTATTTGCTTGAATTTTGGTTACATCTGGAACGCGACAAGCATTGAACTAAAGTCTTATTTTTACACGATCAATACTGTATAAGAATAATTTAACATCTCCTCAAGTGTGTAGGATATGTAGGCAATATGTATTTTGACAAATACAAGATTGATTCCTTTTATTTACACGTATGCAAAGTTCATTATAGATTTTCCACCTACATGAACAGAAATGATAGGTTCAGTACAAGAAAAGTAGTAAGAGATAAAAAATATGCTTATCATCAATGTGAAGAACAAAATATGTAGCAAACTTTTGCTTCTTGACCTGTAGTTTATTATTAGCACACCACACAAATATAAAATAGGGATTCCTCATAGGAAACAATGCTATTCTGTTTCGCTTTCATGTTTGGTTTTAAGTTGTCATGAAATTTCCTATTCTCAGGTCTAATCGTGGGCTTCTTAAAAATTATTAGCTTTGTCTGAAGAGTAAAGATATCAGTGAGGTTTTTTTATTCAAGTTAGTTGATTTGCACACTTCAAAATTTGTGGAATTGTGAAAATTTTTCCATACTAATTTTGTATTGCCTTTCATGGGTCTGAAGGACGATGCGTTTGACTTCAACAATTACCAGATCGATAATCACAATTTCAGTATTTGAAACGATAATTTACTCGATGTCAAACAGAAATTATTTTATCCAGGTTGGAACCAACATTTCAGTCCAACTACACGACAAGAGAGACATGTTTGAAAATTACATTCAAGTACGCTGAGAATTGAAGACCTTCCAGGTCACCTCCCAATAAATCACAAATTACCCGTCATGCAATGCGAAGAGATGACACAAAATCAGTACTCTGCAACCAAGGTGGAATTTGTAGCAATGGGTATGTGTGATATTCAACGGTTCGATGACGTCATGTAAGGTAGGTCTGTTTCTGAACATTCATACGCATATATATTACGAGGAATTAGAATTATTCTGGGAAAGCATTACTTGAAAATATATATATATATATATATATATATATATATAACATCCCTGCTCAGCTGTTTTGTGCAAATTTGAGAGTCCATTCGCAAGCCTAACTCACAAAAAGTACATTTCTTTGTGTATCTATGTTTCTAGTTTCTTTCGTGATTAACACACACACACACAGTGAGAGAGAGAGAGAGAGAGAGAGAGAGAGAGAGAGAGAGAGAGAGAGGTTGAAATGCCTGGTGAAGTACCCGCATTCCACTTTCAGTTATTCAAAATATTTAATTTGTGGTTTGAGGAACATGTTAAGATTGTAGTTGTTACGAAGGCCTCTGGTAACTTCTTGCATTTTTTCCAATCTTCACGTTTTCATTAATAATTCAAGGGGTCTCGGTGTTCGGTACTTGGTAAAGGCACATAGTAGTTCGGATCCCACTTTAAACTGTAGGTCCAGTTCCGATTATCCTTGCTGTGCATAAACTTGACTTAAAACACCAATGCTATTCAATCCAATCCATAAATAAGGGTTACTGAAAAACTTGCAATATTACCACGAAGGCTAAGAGAAATATTAAACATTTCAAACTGATCATGGTGTAATTTATGCAAGTAAATTGATCCAAAGTATTCAACGAAAACGATAATGTCATGTAGAGGATTCGCTGAAGAATAATACTATAGTTTTAACACTTTTTTGCGACTAGATATCAAAATTGCGTAAACGTAATTGGAACTTTCCCTCGAAAGACTGAATTGTAAAAATACCGACTCCAAAATTGTTGGTTTGTGAAAATTTGGGATTGCCTCAAATGGAAATTTCAAAACAGAGAAAGTATCGAATGGGTCCTTAGGGTGACCATAATATTTTAGCACCAAAACGGAACATCACAGGGAAGCCAGTTTGACCCCACCCTCTCCTGAGAATTTGATTAGGAGTAATTATAGAATTTTTGTTATTATTAACGTATTTTTTAATTATTATTAAAGTATGGATCAAATTTATTTTTATTTGAAATTTTGAGTGCAACGGTTCTCATACGATTTTTTTTAAGGTGTGGATGCCTGGAACTGGAAAATGTGTGATAGCATTTCATAACTATTTGCTTTTTATATAATATTATTGAATTAGTAACAATAACTGAAAAATAATGGTTTTTCAATAAATTTAATTTCATCAGACTTATTAAATTCAATATTATTTTATAATAATTATAACTATTAAATGTAATAATATTAATATAATACTTATACTAATAATAAAACTTTATTATATTGCTTATATACTGACATAGATTAAATTCATAAGTTTTACTTACAATTTTCAATAATAATAATAATAATAGTGGCTAAATCTTAAATATGCATGTATGTTATAATTTAACATAAACAAAACTTTATTATTCACATTCATCATCATCATCTTCTGAATAGGTGTCATCACTCATTGAGTTTCACATGTTGGTAGTCGGCACTTGTCAGTGCACCTGATGTTATTTAGACAGAAGACGCAGTTTGTAGTTTCTAATGGATTGGTTGGTTGATTAATTTGGTGTTTCAAATCCACTTTATGCACAGTTGGGACTGGACCTACAGTTTAAAGTGGGATCCGAACCACTATGTCCATCCATCCATCCACCGTGTATCTTGATGCCACTACTGCACAATCGGGGAGACAGTTTCTCATGGAGTTGCAAGCTAGTAGATCTAACAGGGTTTAAGATGCTGGCTGCCATTACATCCAATCTATTTACCAGCTCCTCTGCTCCATCGTGTTTTTTTTTCAATGTCCACCTTCTTCCACTTGGTCTAGGTGGATTATTCAGAAGACATCTTTTGCTTATAGCGGATTAATAACCGCATGGTAAGCAGGTTTCTTGAAAATTGATCAAAGTCTATCTCACCCTTCTTTGCACAGAATAGACGACATGTCATGTCATTCACACAATGTAGCAGCATACAGTAAGCACGAGAACTACACTTTTTCCATTATTATTTCATTGAGATTCAATTGATCTCTGAGGGTGTGAAAATATTTCCTGTGTTTGTCTGTTGCCAGGAAGGACTTTCAATGAACTTACTTTTCCTTTTCCTGCAAATGCATATGGAAACTTATCTTATATCGACAAACATTTTTAATAAGAATTGAAGCAATTTTCTTAATGTCAAGAACCCACATGGGTATTTTAGTACTATATTTCAGAAACAATTTAACCGGGATTCTTTCCTGGATTCTGAAACACATAATACACACATCTGTGTCATCTAAGCCTCTCATTACAGCTTCATAACCTTCACTACCATATCTTCTTCATGTTTACTCTTGAGATTAAGCACTTTGGGGCTCCCTTCAGATGTGATGTTCCATCATTTATCTCCACAGTTCGCAAAGTCCCTTATTAAAAATATTTAGAAAATGCTTTGCTTTCCTAACTTCGTTAACAAGAAATGCAATTAGAGTTTTCTTTTTTATTCATTATGTGACTTAGGAATTTCCTTCAATTTCTGACAATCTGGGAAGATGCGATGTTCTGTGACTGATGCCCGTGTTTTTCCCATGTGATTATCCTTTCGGTGTTTTTTATAGATGTCTCATTGTATGTATTAAACAGACATAGAATCTTGGACTACCTATTTCCTTCTGGAAAGCAATGGACAAGGCAGAGAGACCTCACCAAAGTTTGACTCCTCTTCTTTTACTCTCTGAATAAGAGCCATACCATCAATCGCCGTGGTTGAATTTCCAGAATGTCTCTAATGCGCATGATAATGGTCCTAAGAGAAAGCCCATTTGAAGATTCCGATCTGTGCCGTCACAATAATTCGACCAAATAGTGTCGTGTCTGATAATTGCCCTGCCATAACTATCCAGCGCCTTCTTCTTGGATCAAGAGAGGAACGGAAAGAACTAGACGAGAACCATGTACAGTCAATGTTTATGCAACTGAAAGAACACCCAAAGAACAGATACAGTAGAGTATGGATTTGTACAGGTAAGAAAGATCCTTCAGTTTCTTGATATAATGCTCACGTGATGTGCACCACTATAGAGCAATGTGTGTACCAATAGAACAACTCAGAAATGAACATGCTCACAGCAGTAACTCGCACCTGGCAGAGTCACTCGGGGGAATACGCCCAACTTTTTTCTGGCGGTTTATAGCTTCGCTAAATGAAGGAGTGTCGCAATGAAAAGGATGTAAAATAAAAGCTACATGTTTTGTTATTGTTACCTATAAGTTATATTACTGTAAGTCAGAGCAAAAGAACCATAGAAAAATAAACAGATGAACGTCAATTTGGGCAAATCACCCCACCCAGTGTTCAGGGTAAAATGTCCACTCATTAGGGGTAAAATGCCCAATAAAAGAAACAATTGTGTAATACTTGACAAGACATATTTAAAGGAAAATAATACACAGCATTAACTGGAAGATAATTTACGTTTGTTTCGTAAACAGAACATCATTTGTACAGACAAGCATAGCGTTTTTAACAACATTTATTTTGAATTAACCATAGCTTCTTTTACTGTTTACATTTGTGAGAAATTGTATTGCACTTTGGACACATGGACGTGAATTTGATACATATTTCATGCATCCACATACTACAACGAATACACGGGATCCAGTCACATTCTGGTCCCTTCTTATCATAATAATGCCCATGGGCATATTGTACTTAATTTCTGGGGGCATATCACCCCACAGCTACAAGCAGAAAATTGAATCACTTGGTTGGCAACTCTGAGCACCATGCTGCAGTTTCACTCTGCAGATATGTTCCCCTGACTATTGATCTTTACACCAAATATAATTCAGTTTCTTTCTCTCTTGGGACTATTATTGCACAGTGTTAATACAGCAACGTCCAGAAATTATTACCTCAAAAATTGTCTTCTTATATAATGAAATTAACACTGAATGACTTCAGATTCTTCTCACAAGCTCCAAACCAGCTGCCTCGTCTTACCACGGAGGGCGCTTTCAAACAAGAGTCGCAGAATTGTCATAACATTAACGTTGCGCGAGATACGAGAGGGTGGGCATTTAACCCCGATGGGCATATTCCTCCGAGTGACTCTATGGTGTGTGATCTCGAACGGCCAACACCACTGCAAATCTGTACGGTATGGACTCGATGAGGTGATCGTTGAGAGCTTCGAGGATTCCTCGCAACTTTCACTTTGGGCAATTTTAGCTCTGGAAGAGTTGAGGGAGGTGCCATCCTAACTAGAATGCGTCTGCCAAGTGCATTCCAGACATTCTCTATGGGATTTAAGTCCAGTAATCAAGGTGGCCACTCCATAATCACTATTCCCTCGTCCTCTGGCACGTTGTGCACTAACAAAACTCTGTGAGGACGACCATTATCGTCGATGAAAAGGACACGATCGCCTATTGCACCTGCTCTCGACATGGCAAGAGCTCTGATGTTGTCGTCTCCATATCTAAGGGCCGTCAAACTGCCATTTTGGATAACGTGGAGGTCCATACGTCCCACAATTTTGATTCCAACCCACAAAATCATTCCACCACCTCCATTTTAGAATGTTTCTTGAACAAAAACAGGGTTATAGCGTATTCCACATTCCCTCCAGATTAGGCACATCTATACGTCTATTGTACGGCTGGGAGCTGAATCGCGACTCATCGGAGAACACCGCTCAAACCCATTCGTTGTGGCCCCAATTGCGATGTTCCTCAGCCAAGTTTCTACGGACTGAAAGCTTTACGGTGATGGAACACACGCCATGAGTCTATATGCATAGAGGCCATCTTTAAAAAGGCGATTGCAGACAGTTTGAGATGACACCTGCGCCCTATTGCTGTGAGAATGGCTTGTTGTAGTTTCGTTGCATTCTGTCATCTATTCCAATCGGTTGTTAACAAGAGGTACCTGTTGTCTCTTGCTGTTGTTGCTCGCGGACGGCCTTGACCTTGCCTTCGTCGCACATTTCCCGATGTTTGGAATCGAATCTACAGGCGAGAAATGTCATTTTGAGACACTCCAAGGGCTACAGATACCTCTTGCTGTCTGTCCAGCGTCCTTCCTTCCTATTGCTCTCCATGCCATTGATTCAGGTAAATCGCACTTCAGAGGCAATATACCACTTACTCACGTTCCTCAATGAACTCTTACACTGTCCTTGGACTGCTACTGTCATTCTCACAGCTGCGCAATTCAGTTGTTAATTCAGAGATATCGGCATTAATGATTGGCAAATAGCCAATTGACTCCGGTAATGGTGTTAAATATCATCCAACTTGTCAATTAAATTATTAAAATATACACAATTTTTAATTAGTGTTATTATTATAATCTTCATTATTATCATAATAATTATTAATTTAGATAAAAATTACTTTAATTGTCATTTCTAATAGTAAAAGCCAAAATATTAAAAATTATCAAAACTTTCCATTTACGTCATGGTAATCTGGGGAGTGGAGTGATAACACAGAAGGCAAAGAGTAATGACATGCTATCACAAATTTTCCATCTCTAGGTATCCCAACCTTACTAAGAAATCATATTAGAACCCATTCCCGAGAGTGGTATCGACAACTTGCCTGGCTCAAGGCCTAACGTAAATACGTAAGAGATATCTGGGGAATGTTGCACACTGATACTTCCATTAGGCAAGAAAATGGACAGAAAAGATCCACATATTTATTATTCGATTCTGTCGTTAGCCCATTTACAAGTCACAATTTTTCAGTGACGCGAATTCACTGGAACAAACCTCACAGTAAGAGAAGCCCTTGTACCAATATGGAAAACTAAGACGGGTCTGACAATTTACAATTGATAAAGTCGTCAGTTCTATTGCATCTGCGAACAAGTTTGACTTCATCCATCAACATTAGTTGAAAGGTAATGTAACGTGTGTGTGAATCTAACAGTCCAGTCTCTTTTAGCCCAGAACACTGGGGAAAAGAGGAAAATGAGTGAATGCAATATCAGTCAAATCCTTCTTGCCTTTGAGTAGTTGACCTAGTTTGCTTGTATGTAATACAAGGCTGTTTACACAAGATATCCAGCTGCCACAACAATTTGAATCCGTAAGCTTTAAATTTACCAGCATACAAGTATATAGTGGTCGGTCATAAAATTTGCGGCACACCTCTCCCCACGCAAACCACACACTACATTTCAAAGGATTCATTGCGAATATTACGTAGTATACGAGTATCTTTAATATTCTAATAAAGCCAGATTAGAATAGACTGCAGTTTTCTTTATTTAAAAGCCTTTATACTGAGTTCAGAGCAGGAATAGTAGAACATACACGAGGCCATCACGGAACTTCACCAGTGGATCAAAGGTGAAGGAACATAGTTTCTCAACCCAAACCCGGAGATGTCCATATAATGTTCTGCTGACCTTACAAGGTAAGTATACTTGTGAAGTGCATCGCTACGGGACGTAGCAAACATCAGAATCCGTTGAGGAAAGAAATCCCTCAGCTTATTGTGGTATTCCCCCAGAAAAATCTGCGAGTGTGACAGCTATATATATAAATTCCATCAAGAGTACACCCACACCAACCAAGAGACCTCGCATTGAGCATGATATATTGCTGGATCACAACTTCTCCTCTTGATGTTGTTAATGAAGGTCTGCAATTCAGTCCACATAATACACATCTGGGCTTCCAATTGCTGCTTCAGTACTTCCACATCGGATGTCTGAGTCTGTCGCAGACTCTTAGGATCATAGAGATAGGATGCGCAGCTCGATAAAGAGGTGGAGTTGACTATTATATTCACCTACTATCTCGGCTTAGAGACATTCCCCCGCCTGAAGGTGGTAAATCACGTTTGGTTCCATAGCAGCATGCGTAATTCGATACAGTATCTAACCTACATGCACCAGCGATGCATCGGAAGGTTCGACTGCAACTTGAATCTTACCTCTCACAGGCAGTATGTAACATATTTCTGTTGTTGAATACATATCATTTCTCCCAGTATCCTCATCGGTCTCATTCTATATCCCATTCAGATGCACCACGAGTAGGCTCCTGAATATTTTTGGTCAAGTCCATATTGGCTGAAGCGCCCTCCACTGCTGACATTTCAATCGGTTTGAGAATATGCTGCTTTCTGTAATCGAATACATTCATGGGCATAGTGGGAAAGCTATTTTTTATAGGCAACAGGCGAGATCAGACACACAAACACACACTACCTTGCTGACAATTTCATGCGCTTCACTATGCACAGTCGCACCTATCCTCCTTACACCTGCCAAAACTCTTACAATACAATGAAAAGCACGAAAAAATAAAAAGAACAAACACTATTCAACACCCACGTACAAGCACTTCCATAAGGACATTGACGGCAGCGGAAGACGTCCTGCTACTCATAAAATCTGCAAAAAATACGGGTCTTCCCCTGTCCCCCTGCATGTCGTCCCCCTCGTTTGGGGAACTTCTCGTGAGCTGACTGCTGTATTATGTTTCACTGCAGAATGTGAAGTATATCTTTATCATTTTAAAATGCCATTGTTGTAAACTTGTACTTTTCCTTAAGAAGAAAACAAAAGGAAGAGATATAAATAAAAGCAATTTGGATTGTCACGAAACATGTGTATGCAGTATAATTTTCTTGCACACCCAGTGTTGCCAAATTTGTGTGTATTCTATTTCTGGTAAATACTCAACACGACGTTGCCAGGTTTATTTTCTTGTTTTACGGCCGAAATCTCTAACTGCCCTCCTATACGCTACGTTCGTGGCCGAAGATAAATAATTTGTGAAAAATAAAGAAGGCGAATCGAGTGGAGGGAGGTATGTCGCAATTCTCATTTGCACCAAGACGGAGAGAGAAGGTTCTTCCTCGCCTTTTTGAAAGAATGACGCGTCGGCGTCAAGGCACGGCCCTCTTATATTCGCACTTGTTTTTCTTCTTATTAATTATAAAGGCATATAGTGGTTCGGATCCCACTTTAAAACTGTAGGTCCAGTCCCGATTAGTTTTGCTATGCATAAAGTGGACTTAGAGTACCAAGTCAATCAATCAACATTAATTATAAAATTGTCCGCCACGTGAGGGAAATTTTCACTCCTAATTCTCCATAGATGAAGAGAGTTAATGAAGGAGATTCAGCGAATTTCGGGCTAGGTACTTCGTGATTGTGTTTAGAAAACATTGAAGTCTTCGTGTGCATTGTATCTCCTGTTCCTCTGTTATTCGTCGTGCGCCCATTTTTTGCCCTTCCTCATCTTCATCATCGTCATGACTTAATTATGTTTCAAAGTGTTGTTAAAAAATGGAACCGGCGCTCCACATGTATCCATCCCAGCTAGCAAATGATAAAGAATATACTGCGTTTTCTTTATCATTATACAGCTTTATTCGTTATTCATAAGTCCGTGAAATGCTTCAAACAGTTATAAAAATTAAACTAGCCAACGGATTGTTAGAACTGTAACTTCAATAGAGAGAGAAAAATGTAAGTTTATTTTTGCAAGCAATCCGCGTTGCGGTGTTGCAGTGTTTTGCTGCCAGAAGGCCATAATAGGAATATGTCTTTCAGTAAACAGGAACAGGCCTATTTTGTTCTTGAGTTTGCAAGAAATTCGTCCGTTATAGCTGTGTAACGTAGTTCCAGAAGACACTATTATCTGTCTACATCAGTATCAAGAAGTGGTATGAGAAATTCAAGATTGAAGGTTGTCCTTGCACAGGCTTATGTCAACAGTGATAATCTAACTCGTATCTGGAATGAGATGGATTATCGCATAGTAATTTGCAGCAGCACTAGATGAACACATAGAGCATTTGCGACTTTTGTGATATTGGAAACAAAACTTGGAGAGTGTATCATTATTATGATTAAAATAATATTAAATGTTTGTTTGTTGTTCGATAATCCATGTCTTATGAATTTTTCATTTTAATTAAATTAAAATATCGTTGTAGAATAAGTAGTAATTAAGACAGTATTACAATGAAACAAGACTTTTCAATAATTCCTTGGATTGTAAAGCTAGAAAAATGTAATAAAATAAATAACATTTTTAGTTGGTTTTTTTTCAATGGTGAGGAGAGTACAACCAGATATTAAATAATCCAGCGTTCTTGAAAGTCCATTATCTGTAAATGCGAGTTACTTAATTGCTGCAGAAATGCTAATAGATAGATATTAGATGATTTGAATCTTATGATTTGCCAATGAGAATATTACAGCGTGTATCATAATAGAGTATACATATAACTGTTGGTTAGTTTTAAAATATTATCTGAAACGCAATAATTAGGTTTGTTGTATAAGAATGAGAAAATCTTCAAGTTTTGTTTTTCATGCGCAAGACTTTTGTAAACACGGTCATTGAGGCGCTGGTGACTTTCGCAGGTGCAGAAATGCAGGCTCTGTTTTAAAGTTCCATGAAACGCTAGACTTCTGCATTTAGGGCTTTGTTAAAGCCAAAGTCAATGTGCCAACTATGCCGCATAATGTGCAACAGCCAAAGGAGAGAATGAGAAACGCCCTTGCTTTGGTGGTTCTTGGGAAAGTGTTTCAAGAACTAGAATTTAAAAGGGATGTGTGTCGCAAAGCCACATTGAATATTTGTAGCCAATTATAGACATTCATAGAAACTTGAAGTGTTGCTGATTGATACACAACATATATCATTGTTGTATATCATATAGTTTAGTCGAAATAAATTATTAAATTTGTTTAGTCTATTACTATATACGGTGCATGAATCAGTGCAAAGATGGACGAAAGGCGTGTCCTTATGGAAAATGTGAAGTTCTTATATGATTGCCTCTACTCACAGCAAACATTTGATGTTATTGTTCCGAATGTTGGGAAGTAGCTGGTTACTTGTAACGCAACTGCAATTAACAAGTTATTTTCTGACTAACAAATATTTTGCGCAAGGAAATTTTTTGAAGTGTCAATGTTTACTCTCCTCCGTTTTCTTACTTTTATGTGAAATATAAACCATTACATTTATTATAATTGCACGTTATTTACAAATAATTTTAAATGTCCCCCAGTAAACAAAACTAACAACATTTTCCGTTTCATGCATGCAACACCGTGACTTCCCGTTTCGCCGAATCCCCTTACGCTGAAGGGTCGATAGCCGCATTATATCTGATTTATCCACCTTAGTAAAATTTTCGGTGAAAGGGGAATTCACTTTTGGCCGAATTCCCTTTCGCCGAATATTTTTAAAGAATGGAATTTCCCCTCTGCTGGGAAATTTCAGGATTTCGACTCCAAAGGGCACACCTTTAATTTCCGTAAACAAACAAAAAAAATTAAGAATCTGCATGGCAAAATAAACGTAGAGAAAGGAATACCTAGTATTTGTTGATCTGGAGAAAGCATTTCATAGTGTGAATTGGATGAGACTTACAGAAATACGGACAGTGCCGTGATCCCAAAATCATCATAGGGTATATGCTAAGTTTCGTAAAACGTTGGTTGAAGACCAATTTACATTAAAAAAATGTATGAAATCAAGTAACTTCTACAAATAAAAACCACTGACTGTAGAATACTGAGAGTGATGATATACTCATGATTGGCATAAAAGTTGCATACTATAATCGAGTAGTAGCTATATTAAAAAAAAAAAAATGGAACACTTCTTCTAATAATTGCATTCAAACGTAAAGCTACCAGTAGTATTCTATAGGCTATATTACGGCATGTGATTGTAGATTTTTTTGTTGGTATTGCTTTCGTGAATTGTTAGATTGTACTGTTAATAACTTTAATAATACTGATAACAACACTAAAAATAAAAAAATAAAAACTTTGAAAAAAATTCTTTGAAGACCGCAATATTTCCTTTGAAGAATAAAGTTTTCTTTCGCAGCTGTTTTAATCTGTCTAATTGAAAACACTCCAAAATACCTCTTTTGATTCGTCACCAGACTTGTCACTAGAATGTTTTGCACAAACTCTTGTATTAGCGTCATGGTAGTTCTATACCCATTTCTTCTCATATTTCTGAGCCTTAAAATGAACTATTAGTGGAACATCTTAACATTATGATTAGCTATGTTCCCGATCACATGAAACCAGAAGTACATGCATTAAGCTCCCTGGATTGATTCCAAATTACTTAAATTAATTTACACGAAACGTAAATAGAAGGTATTCACATAGTTGGTTGGTTGATTTGTTGTTTTAAGTCCATTTTATGCACAGTAAGGCTAATTGGGACTCGACCTACAGTTTAAAGTGGGATCCGAACCACTTGTGCCCCCACCGGGTATCGAACCCGGGACCCCTTGATTACAAGGCGACGACGCTACCACTGCGCCATGGGGGGTATTCACATAGTAGAATAAAATATACTATAATGAGTGAAGTTAACCAGAGCGTATACGACGTATACCTCCGCATAACCCTGGATACAGAATAAGATCGGAGTAAATGGGAAAGAGTGGAGGCTCATAGCAATCTGTACATGAAACAATGAGTTATACTGAGAGTAGGACAAGAAATGAAAGAGGAAAGTAAAATTGGGAGACAAGTACGACAAGAAGTACTCCCTATCACCTACATCATTCAATATCTACTTATTATAGTAAACAACACTGGAGGCAGTGACACAACCACAGGGGGAGGAGCAGGTGGGCATTGCCCCTCCCAACCTTGGACGGAAATGAGTTCTAGAGGGCCAAGGGGGGCAAACATTGACGGCCAAGTTTACCTGCAGGGAGCAATTACCGCCCACAACTTCAAATTTTATGCAAATAAAAACACTATTCGTAAAATTTTCTAGCTCGCTTCGCTCGTAATTCCTTCATTTCTTTGTTATATCAAGTTCAGAACGGTAGTAAGGGGAGCGGTGGGAGTCGGTCCTGGGCACCGAACGATCCAAATGAAAATAAGTTGTAAAATTGATTGATTGACTTGTGGTTTTAAGTCCGCTTTACGCACGGAAAGGATAATCGGGACTGGACCTACAGTTTAAAGTGTGATCCGAACCACGTGCCATATGCCTCCACCGGGTAAAGAACCTGTGACCCCTTGATCACAAGGCGACAATGTTACCAATACACCATCGGGGCGGCACAAGAGTTGTAAAAGAGAGAATGCATTGCCGTCCCAAGAAATTATTTTCTCCCTATTAAATCAATATTGATTTAAGCCGGGAAAAAGATTGGTTCAAAAATGTTCTTGCTTGCTTCGCTCGCAATATATCATTGTTCTTTGTAATGCATTGTGAATTCCCAGACAGAGAAATAAGACTTAATTGATTTTTGTCTTAAATGCATGAACAATTATTTGGAGGAAAGGAGAGTGCACATTTGAGAGAAAATTTATGTAATTTTTGCAGTTGGTTTATTGTGAGATGGGTGAATTCGTTGTGTAATGTATTTATATAATAATATATGTTGTAATATGTATTAAGAAAACTTTGAATACGCTCACAATTTAGTGTCCACCTCGCTCCATGTTGCATATGTGTGAAACATATATCGTGCGCAAAAGCTATACATGTTAACGTAAAAAGAATTATATTTGGAATGCAATCAAGCATTTCCTGTCTCAAAATTAGTTTGTGTGAAATTGAACGTGTTGAAAAAATAATCCAAATCGTTTGTTTGAACACAAATGCTTTAGCATCAACTTCTACCTCCTTCTTGCATAATTTAAGACTGGAATAACGTTTTTGATACTACTACTACTACTGCTATTAATAAAAATAATATCAAACATTTTGGTTCTGGTTTCGAATCCCGGCTTGAGTGTCCATTTATCGATTTCAACATATCATCACTCATCCTCATCTTCGCAAATTAGCCAAAAGTGGCACAAAAGCGAAGTAAAATAAAGCAAATTAATAATAATAATAATAATAATAATAATAATAATGTAATTATTATACCATTATTATTATACCATTATTATTATTAACATTATTAATATTAGCATTATTAATATTATTTTATTATTATTGGTACGTTTATCCTGGTACTTGCCCCCCAAACAAAAGTTCGTGGTTGAGCCTCTGACTGGAGGGTACTGTTTCTCCTACATTTACTTTACTTCAGGTGTACCGACACACTCCATCCCCTCCAAAGATGGACTTCAACTCAAAAAAGAGTGCCACTTTATGTGAACAGAGGGGTACAATAAGTTTCTGGCTTCGTTGAAATTATCTCACTTCAGTCCGTGAAATTTCCCAGTGGAGGGAAAATCCCTTCTCTGGTAAATAATCGTCGAAAGAAGAGTCGGCGAAACGGGAATTCCCATTTAGCCGATTTTTTTTCTTACCTGAAATATTTGTTCTTGGAGTATTCGGCGATACGGGAGTAAACCTGCAACACAATGTGAGTTACCTCATATCTGGCAACTGTTATGTTGTGTTGCAAGCATTATTATATTGTTTTTGATTTCTGAAAACCATTTAAAGTTAATTGTGATTAATGTGTAATTATAATAAATGTAATACTTTACATTTCATACGAAAATAAAAAAAAATCAATGTAAACACCCACGTTTGAAAACACGTACACACTTGAATACAATTACCCTGCTCAAAACCGTTGGTACGACATCATATTTACGTATGAAAATAAATTTAAATAACAGTAATTGTAACTCAGTAATGTTTCAAAATGAGTAACTTCAAGTAAGAGAGTAAGAGAGTTGCTTGTTTAACAAAGCAACTGTGTAACAGAGTTACCTTTAAATAACGTAATTTTCTAAAGACTGGTTGCTACTTATCTCATTGAGTGCAATGCTACTTGCAGGGGTGGAGATAAGGAGAGAACCCAGCCAGAGAGACACAGAGCGATCCTTGGAGCGAAGCGATGTTTGATGTTGCCCGCCGAAGCGTGGCATGTCCTTCTTCCACTCTGGGAAACAACACAGCCGCTTCGGCTGTGAAAAGCCAGGAGCCAGTGTGACATTTCCCCGTGGCTGTCAAACCGTGAATGTTTTATCGTGGTGGCTCTTGAACAAGCCGTGCATTTGAGGAATATTGCCGCATATCCCACGGAAAGTAAATCCGAAAACGACCGCGGTTTGTTCTAAGCCATCCCTGACGTCCGCGATTTTTTAATTGGAAGAGAATTTAGACGAGCACATTCTGCGGGAAACTAGTATAATTGTTAACCTTATTATTATTTTTTATTATTTTCTACCTGATGTTTATATCTCTTCTTTCATCTTGTAACCTAGCATATCCAAATTATTGTAATAATCCAGCACATACGAGTTTGAATTTGAATTTATGTTCTAAGTTCACTTTATGTATAGGTAGGCTAATCGGGAATGGACCTACAATATAAAGTGATATCTGAACCACTGTTCAAAGTGCCTGCACCAGGTATCGAACTCGGGACGCCTTGATTACGAGGCGACAACGTTACCATTACACCATCAGCGACGCCTCCAGCACATTCAAATAAGGTCCTTTTAACGCTAATACGAATATGGGTTCGTTTTTCAACATCTATTCCACTGTTTGATTCCTTTATATGTTCATAACACTAGTAGTTCATGGTAAGATCAAAACTAATATCGGTTTATAAATTTGGATTATGTAGTTTATTCAGGTCTGTTGAATTTCATTTTTTCGATTGTGCTGTTTTTTACTGATTAAGGCTCGAGTATTTCTTATGCATATACAGTCCGTCACAAAAAATAGCACCACTATGAAAAACTGTTATATTTTCAGGTACAACACCTATTACAAACTGCTTCTTGGACATACACATTTAAAATCAACTTATAATGGTTTGGTGATATTTAATATGTGGTCATTTGTTGTGAACGTGGTTATTAAACAAAAAATGTGCTCTTTTTACAAGTAGTGACTGCAAAATGCAGAAAATTAATGTAATGTATGCTGTAGGTTAGGCTATGTTTTCACTTTTTATATAAATATGGTGGTAAATGATTGAAATTACATGGAAAATACCATAACTGTTCACAAAACGACGCTTTTTAACCCTACAATACTTTGTTAGACCCCCACGAGCAGCTTTTAATGCTGCTATCCTACAGGGCATAGCCAACTGTTTACAAGTTTTTTACATAATGTAACACCCAGTTCATTGGGTCCCAGATGCAAATCAGTTTCTCAGTGAGTTGTCTTTATATCTTCCCAGAGAGTTTTATTGACATAATGTGCCACAGATTCTCAATGGGATTCATAATGCCCACCATAATCTTTCGATCCCATTACTTCAAAACCAGTCTCCAACATTTCGTGTCCTATTAAATGGTGCATTTTTCTCTTGAAAAATAAGATAACCTAAATTATGGCCTTGGATATAGTCGAAAGGTGTTGGCAGCAACTTTCGATTCAGAATGCCAACGTAACATGCCGCTTTAACTGGTTTACTGCAATTTTTTATTCGTCCTAATCTTTTTGAGGTGAAGCATCCCCATATCACGACACTCTAAGAAAATTTTCTGGTTGAGGAAACATACTTTGGCTTCAAGTTTTCTCCTTTCCTCATATTTTGTAACCAGCATTACAAGAGGCACTCTACAATTTCCTTGGTGCTGGAAGCACTATCCGATAAACCGAACGAACAATCTCCCAATGCACTTCTTGTAACTGTAGTATTCTACCAATAGTAGTATGATGTATCTCTAGAATTTTGGCAATTTGTCTATTTGTGTAGCCCTCACATCGCTAAGTACAGTATTCTCCCTTATTTACGGGGACTTGTGTCACACACTTTATACCATATTTCGTAACTTGAAAGAATAGTGAGGAACTTAAACAGCTAATAATATTAATAAAACACTGTTCCATACTTGGTAACGTTCCTGCAGAGAAACAATCTCTTTCCACTGCCATAAGCAAAGAACGAAATAACAGCCAGTGCCCATGATTTGCTATTAGAGTACAGAGACTCCAAGCGGAGGTTATCTAAACTACTGTATCAAACAAAAGAGTGTTGTGACGCAATTCAGACTTCAAGCTTGCAGTTGACATGAAAACAAGATCATTATTTTAGGAAAAAACCTCACAAATTACGTTAAACTAACAATTTTTAATAGTGGTGCTATTTTTTTGTGAATATACTGTATTGTGCGTAATATGCTTCCTGTGATTTGTACAGAGTCTAAGGAACAGATAATTTATACCACGCGGCTTGCAAATCTACAAGCAAATAGGTTTGCTTCTATGAATTATTTGACGCTGGTGTATTGTTTCTATTTCCAGTCATGCAACAGGGGAACGCAAAAGGTTATATAAGCGGATCGCGCCGGTCGAGAGATCAGCTGACCGACTGTGTCAACCACGAAGAATGTTGTTCCCAGGACACCGTCTCGGGCATCCCCGGCCAGACCATTCTTAACTGATGCAGTCATATAGTAACCAGGTCCTCAGGAGCAATTCCTGGGAATTCAACGAGTGAACCCAATTTTAAAGCAGGACTTTGGTTCGCAGGTGCACCCCTTGTGTCGGATCCCTTCCATGGAAACTTGGTTCCAGGTAAAAACCTCGGAACAATTGAAGACTAAAATTAGTAAACGCTGTAAGTGCCACAATAATTCAAACACCGTTTTCCACGTTAAACTGTGAAATGTGCAATGCTTCATAATGTTGTAAACGTGAAATGTGGCTGGTAGCCCTCTAAGTAGTTCAAAAGGCGTGTAAAAAGGCACTAGTGTGAACGTTTGTACGAGCTGATGTGCTGAACAATGCGATTTCCCAGCACTTTTGCTTTTGGCACTTACAACGTTTACCACTTTTAGACCTCAATTCCTTACGAGGTGTTCTTGTACCCGCCAGTCTTTATTCGTATAGGTGACTGACTGCCTTCAATTCCAGTATTACGTTATGGAGGGTGTTGACGAATTCGGAAATAACACCAGGGAGAAATACCCTCCGGAAATTAAATATTACCCACTAAAATTTAAATAACCTGACAGTGCATTCGAGCAATAGCCAAGATACTCGCGTACTCTCAACGTGGCCTTTGGCAAAGTTTTGGGTTCCTCAATGATCTTAATGCCTTTGGAAATATCGGAGTGTATTATTGGAAGAAGGGAAATGAATGACTACGTTCACTTATTTAAAAAGTTTTGAACGTAACTACTATGGTAAAATATATAAAATATTCAATATTGTCTATTTTCATAATAATAAATTGGGTAAGTAAAAACCGTTTCAAGATAGTTAGTTAAATTTTTATCTGAACGAATTCAATAGCGATACTAAATTGGAAAAGCAATATTTTATATCTTTTGTCATTTTCAGATTTTTAAATGTAATTGAAAAATAATTGTTTTCCGTCATTCCCTTCTCATACTTTCGACGTGGCTATTGACCACGTTTTCTGCGCTCGCCGATTTGACCTTCGGCGACTTTTTGTAGTTCCTCCATGCTCCTAACGTCGTTGAAAATGTCAGCATGTATTAATGGAGTAAAAAAACTATTAAGTACGGTCGCTTATTTGAAATTTTTAGAACCTAACGTTGTGATCGGCTGGGCTCTAATAATGTTGCAAATATTCAAAGCATTATTGTCTATTTTCATCAGAATAAGATGGGTGAAAAATATCTGTTTTGAAGTACATAGTTAGATGTTTTATACATACGAATTCAACAGCGACATAAAATAAAGAAAATAATATTTACTTCTTTGGTCATTTTTGCTGTTTAAAAAAGTACGTGCTGCAATGTACGTGTGCGTGAATGCTCTTTTTTTAAGTTATCTAGCATAGTCTGTTTCCAGATTCATGAACATTTGAAGTATTATATGTGCAAAAATTTGAAAACAGCCATGATGGAAGTACTTTTATATTAAGTAGTAAGTTGTTACTGTTTATGTAATCTTTGGACTGACTCATGTAGATGTCATTCCTTTTTAAAGCATGATTTACTACGTATACTTGATTCATTTATATTAATCTTGAGGAAAATGTAAAAATGACTCTCCTTGCCAATGTAAATGTTTGGTCTATTGGCTATATGCAAGTCAAACTTGTTCGAAGTCTGTTACCATACCCTATTTTTTCACAGATTGTACCTTGGAGATTTAGAATAATGTACGTATTACAGCTTATGATTGTAGTACACCATGAATAAATTGTAAGGTAATTCATGAAAAAATATTTTTTTATTGATTAAAAGTAAGCAATATGTATATTTTTGTTAATGGACTATCCGAGTAACAAACATTAACTCTCCCACTGTAAAGAATCACAAAAGTTTTCTCTACACTATATTTTTTACATGTGCAACACCGCTTATGATTATTTCTGAGGGTACTAGAATTCTAATATTTTTAGGTGATCTAACACGGCTCATCGCTACATACAGTTGTCCATGTGCGAAACAGTCTGAACGTAGATCCAAGCCTACAATATCTATAGTTGACCTTGACTTTTGTGTATGGACATAGCGTAGCACAACTGCAGAGGAAACTGTCTCCTGTACATCCCATTAATAAACCTGAATACTATTCTTGGTATGCCGAAGTGTTGGTTGTCTCCTTGTCGCCGCACAGTGATCAGCCGAGGACTTATGGCCACAATATGCACTTTGGTACCGTTCATTAGTCTATCATCGAAATTTAGGTTTCGCGTAAATAGACTAAAAGCTCACACCTTCAACGTGAGGATGTGATCTGGAACTCCTTTACCACGTGCATGGTGAAGCATCTCCACGTCTACATCAAAGTCATCTGCATCATCCTCATCGATGCAATCATAACTGCACATATCATGGACGTTTCCATCCGGTGAAAGCATAATTATTGAATTTATCTCATCCACATTAGAATTGTCTGTGCAGAGGATAGCTCTATTGGATGATCTATCTTTGCTAATACTTCAAGGGGGGAAACAAATCAATTAGATTTTCCAAACAGGTTTCCACTTGAATATTATACATAGGAATGCATTTACCGCAGCACCATGACTTAAATTGTCGTTTCCTATTTGTATCAGAAATTGAGAATACTCCTCTTCGCCATGATGGTGCAGTCAGCTTAAATATATGTAAAAAAATCCCACACATGCGAAGATCGTAATGATAACGATACAACATTAATCTCTGCTCGGGCATTCGGTAAAATATGCGGAATTTGACGAAAATCTTCTGCTAAAATAATGATTTTGTTTCCAATCGGCCGCTGCGATTGCATCTGATCACGGAGAGATCTGTCCAGTAATTCGACTACATACCTATGAGTCATGGGAGCCCCATCGTAAATGATTACTGTGGACTCCCGAATAAGCTCTGCACGTTGGGAACCATTGGTGAGACCACAAAAACCCGTTCCATCACCTAGGTCTTAAGGTACTCGAAACATGCTGTGAGCGGTGATACCTCCCTCCATGTTCAATGGCGCAATGCCAGAGCTAGCCACATAGAGAACAATGCCATTTTGTGAGCTTATATGTGCTGCTATAACCTGTAGCAATAGCGTCTTTCCGTAACCTCCTGGGCCATCAATAAAAAGTGAACGACTGTAGTTTGATGAAGAACTAGTCTGACTTGCCATATTGTCCACATAATTAAACACGCAGCGTTGTTCTTCCGATAATTTAGCTTTCCAATATTATACAAATGTCCTTAGCGAAGATGAATTGTACATTAATCTCTCCCTTCCGAGCTCAGTAGATTTGTCTTCAACGTCTGGTAGACCACGATCTCTCAAACAAATCCCATGGCGGCGCAGGCAACGTTTAATTTCGATGAGCGCCAAATTGTATGCACGGAGGGGATTATTATGAATGCTTTCCAGGAAATCTTCAGAGAGACAGTATTGAAATTTATCCCACAAATATGAAGCTGGAGCACCAATATTTCAGAGCAAAAGTAAAAAAGAGCGCAAGTTGTGTGCAGTCATAAATACTGATGCTTCTGCCATTGCGTCTCTATATTCCTTCTCGTTATTGATAAGACCCAGTGCTCGGGCTGCTTCTTGAAAGGTGGAGCAACACTCTCCTCCTCGTCTAATCAGGTCTCTAAAACTACAGCATGCGAATCTAGAAAACAATATGTGGAGAATATACAATTCTCCTCTGTTAGGAGCAACCCAAAAAAGACGAGCAACCACAGTACCCCGTTGTCTAAATGTTATAAAATATTTCCCATCAGGATGCGTGTGTATGGGGACAGATGTAGTTTTGGTTCGCCTAGTGTGAACAATATATTTTTTCATGAAAATCAATGTACGTGAGGTTGTCGAACTCTGGCAAAGATGGTATATTTAAATATATGGTAAGCTTAGATGAAGACCGCTGAACAGCCTCAGATTCCTCACCTGGTCGGAATATCAGTAACTGCCTTCCTTCTAGATGTACAGGTAATACTTGTACTGTAGGTTCCCTGCCCGTAATATTAAACTCCAGTACTCGCCAGACTGCGTCACTTGCTCCGATATACCTCTTTGTAACGTACTGCTCAACCTTATTAACCTTATCTTCGGGCACCACACCGACACGCCTCAATGAACTTCCTTTGGTTATATTATTGAAAAGATACTTCACAACTCTTCGTGCAGAAGCAATCTCAAGATTTATGTGGCATTCATATTTCAGTATTAAGGAAGTGTTTTATGGCACCACCCACGAATGGATAATGTCTACCTGTCGGCCACCTTGCTGAAGCAAGGCAGTAATTTCAGTGTTCCTACTGTTATGAACAAATCCTCTATCGTCTATGTATGAGATCTGTGTCTGGGGCTCTGGGAACCACTTTGTGCATTGCTGTTTCTCAGCATCCCAACATGGCACATTCGTGCGATTTGGCCGGCCGCACGGACCATGAATCATGTGACGAATAACAAATTCTCTCAGTCTACCACCCGCTTCCTTAGATCCTGGAATTTCAGCCCGTATCACTCTGTCAATATCCGTAGACTGCATAGACCGCCCCCTTCGATTCTGAAACATATGTGCGCATGCGGCAATCCCCTCATTTGGAACTCTACCAGCCACACAATGTATACTACTTTCCCAAGAAAAGCACCACTCACTCCTAAGGGCACGTAGTATCTACTCCAGTTTTATATGGAACACCCTACAGCACACTTGAGGCTCACTCTTGCATGTTCTGTGAGTCGATAGCCTGATTTTTGGCCACTCGCCGTATGTTGTAAATGTCAGAAAATATGTAGGGCCAACAAGTCGTCCTACTAATGCCATTGCATCTAAATAACGCAGCTTCGTGTATCTAGGTCCACCAGTGAATGTGTTAGAGCGGTAAATTCGACCAGGTATGAAACAACCCTCTCCTAGAACGGTTTCATCTCTGCGGATAGTGTTCACTAAATGCTCTCTTTGTTCAGATGGCCCTATCCCTAAGTCCAACATTTGGTTCCCGGTGGCTGTAACACTTGATTCCACCTCATCTAATGGGGCACTTCTGAGACCAGAGCTCGAAGTATTCCTTTGTGAGTAATTAAGAAAGCGTAACCTCTCTTACTCTACCCTTACGTACATATCGACGAGCCAAGTCTCTGACAATCTACCATAGTGTGTGAAACGCTTTTCCGACATTAGTAGGCCGCGAACATTTTTTAAGTTGTGGTAGTTTGCAACCTTTATTATCCAATCGGTTTATGTACCATCCAGGAGTTCCTTCTGGATACAGCAGTGGGTACTGGAAGGACTCACACAGTGGGTGGTTGAAATCTATTGTGCGAGGCTTGGCTTCTCCTATTTTCCAAATGCATATCGTACGAGGATTAAATACCTCAGACTCTGTTCGAATTACAGCTGTTATTTCCATGCTCTGTGGTCTGTCACAAAAGCACTGGACCGTGAGATTTTAGTGGTCGTTTCAAAAACAAGATGAGCCTCATCCGATGGTTCATCACTCAGCCGTTTTAGCATATTTCTAAAAGGATTACGAGCATGCAAATAATCAGACATTGCATTCACCACGTTTGAATTAAGGAATTCATTGGTTGCCCAACGAATCCTCTCCTCTCCGTCGTCTACATACATTGAGCTATGGTTTGGGTACAGACCTCCGTAGGCAAGGTCAAAGACCCGATGGTAAGTCCTGCCTAATATTGTCACGAAGGAAAGCCCAGTCTTGAGATGGTGCCAACCTTGTGGAATAACCAGAGCACCGAAGGCGAACAAATCATTGTGCATCCGAGTCCTTTGGATGAAATCAGAATGTTCATAGAAATTATCTGAAAGTTGTGGAAATTTAACAACGTTGTACCTTCCCTTACCACAACACCATTGGATTTTTCCTCTCTCCTCCTCAAACAATAGATCACTACAATAGCTACACTTGCAACAATTTTGAGAGGGTAATGATGGATTTTTCACGCGGTAATGCTGAATTACATGTAACTGCTTTTTTTGAGTAAAAATCAATACCTTCGCGCAAAACCTTAGAGAATTAGTGAGATGCCTTACTGTTCGCTTCTCGTAGGACTGAGATGCCTGTCTATTTCTGTCCTCCTTCTCTGCAGCATTCATCTGAACAGCTGCCTGGTTTACCTCTAGGTTTTTTGCGTGTAAGGCTGAACAGCTACCTGGTGTACCTCTGGGTGTTTCTGCGTGTAAAGCAGTACAGATGTCTGTTGTACCTCTCGGTGTTTCTGCGTGTAAAGCTGAACAGCAGTTCTGTTTTTGTCTGAATGGGATGTAGCGTATCGTTTGACTGCTTCGTGATGTTGTTCCGCTGTAGTATTGGATGAAGTTTTTGGCCGTCCTCTCTTTAACTTCGGAGGGCGCCCGGCCTTTCTAACATAAACGTTTGACTTACTACTGCGACCGGTATTTCCAATTGACAATTCTGACTGTCCTGCAACCTCCATTGTCCTTATGTCATAATCATTTTCTACCCGCGCCTCCGAACGAACACCAAGTTGGAGTTCAACGAATACGCGTTGCACAACATTTATTAGCAAAACCCGCGCTAAGTACTCAATCGTTTGACATTTAAAAAGTCGCGCAAGATTATGATATCCAAAATGAATATCATTTACACCCCTTTCATTCACTGCATGCGGATTGTATACATAGAAACGCCCATCAAAAATCCAAAATGAGACAGTGTATGTTTGTCCTGTAAGTAGATAACCACAATTGTTTGGAGAATTTTCACAAACGGGCATCTAGTTTGCAGCCAACACCTTTATGGTATCTTGTATATTTGACTCTCTCAGAGGAGATCGCCCGTCCAGCACAGGTTCCACTCGTTCCAAGTTTATCTTTTGAGACAGAACAACAAACTCTGCCCGCAGCTGCTCTGGTTTCAGGAAGATATCATCACCCACAATTTGACAGTGTACGTCATGACCTTTATGTAGTAAGGCGTCTATAATGTCAATAGAAAATGAATTGTTCGAAATAACATACCAGGCAATAGCACATGCAGAGTTGGCCATGCACTGGGCGTTTCTTCTATCTGTGAAGATTCTCAAATGTCCTTGATGTGTTGTGCCGCTTGCAACGCATGTAAAGACATCTGGTGTATCCATTTGAAAAACAACACACTAACAAAAAGTACTGTATAAAACATAAACCGTAACTTACAGTGGAGCTTTTTCTAGTATAGTGTAACTTTCAGAACATTATGCATCTAAGCAGCACAAACCGTCATACCGGAAAACTGTAATATTGTAATCCAACTGATATTCATGTACAATTCACATTATCTATTCATTTGTTTTGTTAACAGACGTTAAGAAGAAATGAAAAAAACAGGAAATATATGTAACTTCCAATTGGCAGATTCAGCCCACACATTGCAAACACGATAAGCATTTCATGAAAACGGCCGTGGTAGAGTTATTTTCGTATTTAGAATACCAATGAAATAAGTTGTATACAAATGTTTACGTGATCTCTGAACTAAATATTTTTATGATGATGTCACTCTTGTTTTATGCATGTTTTCTAACTAGGACTTGAATCATCAGCGTCCATGATCTCAAGGATAATAAAAATGTCGGAAGGCACTAAAGGCTCAACCAAAGCAGCCAAAAAATCTGAGAATCGTAATGATGACAATTGTTTTGTACTGTCTCAGTAAATTTTGTTCTACTTTTTTTTGGACTCCATGTGTCGCCCCAGTCGAATCTGACCGGAGTACTTTTGTAATCCGGCATTGCAATATCTGCTCGTACATTAATCAGTATTATTCACAAAAATCGAAGAATCTGAAAGAGATTTCTTGTTATTTTGGATATGAAAATTATTATCTTGTGAATTCGTTTGGCATTCGAAAAATATTTAAAGAAGTTATGTGATTTTCTAATTTAATTATTTTATGTTATGTTGTTAAATCTTTGAGTAGAAAATTTCGGATTTCTAGGCCCTGGAAACGGAGGTGGTTCCGTTATTTGGAAAGTTGTGAACGTAATGTTATGTGTTTACGGGCAAATATTCAAAATATTGTTGTGCCTCTAGTTGTCCCCCTAGTCTGGCTGCAGATCTCCACGCCCCCTTGGTGGCCCGCGTGGGAGGGTAGCCAGCAGTCGGTAGATAAGCCAGGGCCCAATATTGGGCTGTAGCGCTATAGGGTTTTTACCCGAAGCATCATAAATAGGGTGATGACAAAATTTAAAATTAGGATGGGTTAGGATGCGCTTCAAACTTGTGTGAAATTTGTGTTCCTTGTGCGTCCCTTCATCAATTTCATCATATTATCACTCATCCTCATCTTCGCGATTAGCCAAAAGTTGCAGTAAAGCGAAATAAAATAAACCTAATATATCAATGAATCAAGTTTCGCAATGATCTTATCCAGAAATATTCTGTAAAAAAGCCTCGGCAGTAGTTTTCAGTTAATGTAAGATATTTCATGTCATAATATTATTTCTTTGATTCTCATCTCATTCTTACATAATAGTTAATTGTACATAAATATTGAACTCCTGGATGGATGGCCATGTTTTTTTCAGTGACCTACCGAACGAAGAATTGTCAATAAATAATTTATGAAAGAGGTTAAATGAGGTCATTGAACATTGATATTCAATTTTCACAGGGACATGATAAAAATATCGTTTAAGGTAAGAAAACTGGATTGTTTATAAATTATACATTGGCCATCTCTTCCTAAGCACCCGGGGGAGATGGCTATAGGATATTTGGATAGATGACCATGTAGTTTTCGAAGATAACAAGCATAGCTAAAAGTGCTTTTACATTAACTTAATTTAATTGAATTACATATCAGAGGTAAGAGACAATTTTTAAATATTAGTGTATGTATGTGTGTGTGTGTTGTTGAACTACCTTGCTAAATGTGTTAAAGGTTATTAGCGTGCAGCTCTTAACTAAAGTAAAATTTGTAATTCGTAAAAAAATGCTACTGTCTGATATAAAACATAAAGAGTCGGCAGGATTTGAAACTGAACGTTCCTAACTGCCTGACGTATTGACTTAACTAAAGAAAACTATATTGCTATTACAAGAGACCAATTGCACCTATTACTGTTACACATTCGAAATAAATGTACACTTTTTCAAACATAATCTTAAATAATTGTAAACCCAAAAATCATTACCGTGGAAACATAATTCTTGAGATCTAACTGACAGTTGCCAAATTTAGGTGCGATCCGTCTATCAGACAAAATAATAGAATTTTGAAAAAATTATCGCATATATCGTGATAACTAGGGCTAGGATTTTGATGCAAATGCATTTTTTGGGGGTAATGCAGAAACGTTGCATAAGTAGATAGAAAAGTGTTTTACCCGTAAGTGAATAAATTGGGATGCCTTTGTTAGGCCATTTGTTTGCATGTTTTAACCCTTTTTTGAGTAATGTTCATTTCTTAAACTTTTTAAACAGTTTAAGTCATTTTTCGGCCATTTAAAAGTAATCTTTTGCATTTTTCTACATTTTGGTGAAATAAGGGGCATTTTACATGTAAATGTGACAGTTTGAAGGAGAGAGGTTCCCGACTCTCGTCTCATTGCGTTCAGAGCAGTTCTGAACGACTGTGTTTGAAGAAACAAAGAAATTCTGTGCAGTGATGTTGATACAAGCTGTTGTGTAACAATTCAATTATCTTGTTAGACAACCCACAATCATTCACTTTTGAAAATTTTCATATGATTTTCGTTGTGTACTGCAACTCATTACTTAAATTGTAAAAGATGACACAAAATGAACTTTCTTACTTGTACTACCACACACAATGAACATGTAATAGATACTGTAACGTTAATTTGCAATTTGAATTTCTCTCGGTAGGTTATAAATTTGTTCTACAAATCTTTCAGAACTTTTAGGTCATTTTCTAAGTTTATAGGACATTTTCGTGCAATTTTTAAAGGTCTTTTTTTGGCAATTTTAAGGTAATCAAAATCCTAGCCGGAACTGATCATATTCAAATAGACATAGTTGTTTACTAGACGAAATGTTCTTCAAATGTGAACACAGAAAGGCATAATTAAGAATATTTTATATTAGGAGAATTATATTTTCCCGTAGCTTTCATTGTGCAATTACTATATTTCGTAGTGTAAAGCGAAAATGTGTTCGAAACGTGAGCAAGTGATTGCTTATGCAATCATCAAGATGATTGTGAAGACTTGTGAGCAATACTACGTCCAATGTCTACTTTCATTTTCAAGGAACGAAACTTTACGGATTCAGATCCGAACCTCTCCAGTTTGTTTTCTTTCTATGTTTTTCATTCACAGTGAATTCACATTAGATATCTACAGAATCTCCTATATCTGGATCAAAAATATTGTTTGTGCTCTTTATGGTAGGCTAAAATTAGTTGCTAGAATTTAACTGATTTCACTGCTATCAATGAAGTAACAGTCTGAAACTTGCTGTTTAATCGGAAAAGAATTGTATGACAAAATTCCATGATCGTGTATAAAGATTTCGCCAAAATCTTCAACCTCCCTGAGGAAACGTTATGACATTTAAGGCAGGTAATATGAGCTTATATTTATATAGGTATATACAGTTTCAAGGAAAACATACACCCCTTCACTTCTATCTCATATTCAAATAAAAGGTCATTTTCTCTACTACTAAATGTCATTAGAATGAAGAGAATAACTGTTTATGGCGCTATCAGAGCAGGTCTTATATTAACTAAAGAAATCGCAGGGTAGCATTTATTCTAAGTATTATATCGACCAGCGCCTTCCCAAGAACATTCAGCAAGAAAGTATCTCCATTTGCTCGCAACACACAAAGCAGACAAGCAATCTTTGGTAATTCAATTAAATTTTCCTGCAAGGAAGATGATGTTGAGGCTTTAATGAATGTGACCCGTTACAACAAAACGTCACAGTAAATGGGATTAATCTAAAGCCTCTGGGAATGGCTCAAAGAAGATGGCTGACCTCTCTCATACTGCCAGTGACACTTTCATAACAAAACGAATCATTACAAATTGCAACGTACTCCAGTTGTACACCAGTCGTCACAAAGTTAGTCCGCTACTCCTTTAGTCGGGAACATGAGAATCTTTGCAAATCATCAGGGCTTGCTGGGTAGAAAAGAAACACAACACAGTATTTAAAGTTAAACGCAGTTTTATAATCACTTATATTTCCTATCGTATGTGGGCTTACCAGCAAGGTACAGATTTGCTTACGTTTCTGCCTGAAGAGGAACAATTCTATAGCATATTAAATCACATCACAATCACTAAACACACTTGCATATAGAATTAACGCTGGACAAGACAAAGGTAAATACACGAAAGTTTCTGTACTTAAATATTATTTCCGAGAATAGCCAGAATGAAACGAAAATAATTACCAATTACACTATTCCGGTATTCCACTCCGCGACTTGCACGTTATTGGCTAGAGCTTGTGACGTCACCAAGAGGACACGAGCGGAAGAGAGCTAAGCGTAGAATGTAGCAGATGGCCCATGACATGCTGTGTTTTCATGCATCTTTTGATATTATACACCAAAGCTGTTAATTTAATTTGACAACATGAGATGAAATACGCGATAGAAGAATTCACTTATTCCGAAACAATGCATAGTTTATTTTTTAGACATTATTATGCGTGATATCTTGTCCCTGTAGGCTGTAGTCCACTGCCGGCTTTTCTTTCCAGTTAATCTCTTGCATTTATTTTAAATGTCTAATTCTAAGGAAAGTTCTTGTCCGGGCATATTTTGATATGAATTCTTACTGAATGTCTTGAAATTTCTTTTCAATAATTTTACGTTACTTTTCAGATTCTCCAGTTGATCGCCACGATGAGGATAAATTTGTTTTGTTATTTAGCGTCTTCCTCCACTTTTGGCTAATCGCGACGAACAGGATGAGTGATGATTAGTTTAAATTGATGAAGGGACACTCGCAGCAGGCACGTATCCAAGGAGGAGCTTAGGGGGCTCGAGTCCCCTCGAAAGTTTTCGGTTTACAATAGATAAATGGGGTTTTCTGTTTCTTGTGGTGCGAAATAAAATAATGTTACGATAATTTAAGGAGAGAAATAATTATAGAGTCAATCACGTATCCAAGGGGGGAATCAAGAGGGCTCTAGGGCTCAGGAAATTACGCTACCTAAAATTAGGTTCATGGCTTCTTGAATAATGTGATGATAATTTGAGAGAAATAATTATCGAGGCAAGACACAGAATGTTCTATAACCCTGTTGTTGATAATATTGGTTTAAAACTTTTCTTGCGCTTTTGGTGTTGTCGCAGCTGCACTATGTAAAGACTTGTCAGCATTTGGAAGCTGCAAATGTAGCGCCACACGTAGGGCGAATCGTTGTAAATTTTTAGTCTCTGGAAAGCGCGAGAGGGAACGTTCTTGAATAAGAGAAGGAGTCGAACTACTGGCAACATTAACGAATCGTTTTATCTGCGGAACGCTCTAGACATTTTCCAATGTTTATCATTTAGGAATTAGGTAGTTTGTGTACCCCTTGATTCGTTAACATCGTATTTTTCCCTCTCGAATATTTACAGCGATAAGGATATGAAGGCTTGTGTTGCTGAAGCCATAAACCTTCGGGTTTAAGAATGCTGAAGAGTTAGTTACTTAAGGATAGATATAATGATGAAACTATTGAAAGAATATCTCTAACTCTCATGCAATTGTCGGAAATCCAATAATGAAATAACAAACAAACAAAAAAAGGAAACATAACGCTTCTTTAGTTTTTGAACGTCGTCCTATTATAAAAATTCACACCTGTTAGACCTATTCCGAAATATTGTATATTGATACGATTTACAGAGGCTAATAATTGAACACATTCAGCTGCATATGCCAACAACAATCAAAGAACAATATCACAGCCACGGAATACGTCCATCTACCAGGCAGGCAGCAGATTTCGTAGCAAGTTTGGCGACTGATGATTGGTATATGACTTAGTATCGAATGATCAGTGGCCCCTTGATTTCAGAACACATCGTAATAAAGTAATTGCGATCTAACCGAACTAGAAAATGAACTCGAATATTGTACTTGTCCCAATGGAAGTTTATAATGGAAAATGTAAATTTTACTTTTTAAGTTTTCGGTCGAACTGCGTCTGCCGTACTACAAAAATCTAAGGAGGCTACAGGGGGGGGGGGGTTCAGCGCCCCTAGCCTCCCTGTAGCGCCGTCCCTGCTTGTAGTCAAGAGGTCCCGGGTTCGATACCCGGTGTAGACACATAGTTGTTCGGATCCCACTTTAAACTGTAGGTCCAGTCCCAATTATCCTTTCTGTGCAAAAGGTGGACTTAAAACACCAATTCAATCAAGCAACACAAATATGAAATATTAAATCTAGTTTTTTATATTTGGTTTATTTTACTTCACTTTTCTGCCACTTTTGGCTAATTGCGAAGATAAGGCAGAGTCATGATGATGAAATTGATGAATGGACACTCACAAACATCCATACCCAGGCCGGGATTCAAACCTGTGACTTTTGGCGTCGTAGCGCGATGTGCTAACCACGCTGACACGTATGCCGCTATTAAATCTACGTGAAAGAGTTTTTGCAGTATGTTTGAGTTGGGTCAAACAAATTTCATAATGTGTATTCTCGCGGCATGTATTCAAATGTGTACTAATACAGGGCTAAGGCCTAGCTACCGACTGCCGGCCTCACTTCCACCTAACGAGGCGGTGGACCGGATTACGCTACTCATTCGTAGCTCTCCAAGTTCCTCACAATGGTGGGTGGCCACCGGTCCCATACACAGTCCGAAACCTCAGAAGGAAAGTTGTTACGCTTCCCCTAGGAGACTCGAACCTGCGCGTTCCGTAGCCAGAGCCCAAAGCATGACGTCTTAGACCGAACGGCCAGGGTGTGCGACTAAATATGCACTAAGTTTTAAAAGCAAAAGTATCTTCTGTACGTTGCAACATGCCATGAACGAATAGAGGGATTATGATTCACAATCTCCGCCATTTATGAAGGTGGTGTTAGCATCACGTTCCGGCCCCCAAAATACTATTTTTTAGACCAGTGATGAACCTCAAAGCAGTTTTCATGCAAGGACGTTGCTGAGAAAATCCCCCTCGAGACCAACCACCCTGAGAACAGAATCCTTGTCTTCAGCGTGACAGTCACATTATTTACCGACTGAACCAACGAGGCTTTTTAAAGTACATATAAAATAAATTAAAGCACTATTTCTCAACAAACGCACATAAAGTAAAGTAACACAGTGCAATTGTTAATTAGTGTTGGCTACCTACGAGATGTTCAAAGTATTATTTTCGGGGGCGATGTTTCAACTTCAAAGCTAATAAATCTTATCTTGCTCTCAATATTCAATGAAGCAATACTTAGAAACTGAGTTCCGATTGTGTAATGGTTTTGGAAAGTTGCGTACGTGATGATACGGAATGCGAGTGTGGAAGTAAGGCCAGAGGCGCAACCACGAATGTTTGTCTGGAGAGGGGCAAGTACCAGGATAAAAAGTACCATTAATAATAATGATAATAATAAGAACATTAATAATGGCATTATTATTACTAGTGGTAGTTGTAGTAGTATCAAAGACGTTATTATCCTCATAAATTACCCAAAAAGGGGGGTAGATGTCTGTGCTAGAGCATTTATTTGGAACAAACTATTTGAAATAATTTTTCAACACCAGCAATTTTACATTAGCTAATAATTGAAAACAAGCACACAAACTGTATTTTTGAATGCCAGAAAATGAATGATAAATGCATGCCAAGGATATTTTTTTGTACATATAACATGTATAACTTTCATGTACAACATATGTTTTACACATATGCAACATGGAGAGACATAAAATAAGAAAATACATATGTAAGATGCTAACACTAGGTTATGTATGTGTTCAAAATTTATTTAATACATATATACAAAACATATTATTTAAATACATTACATTACAGAAAACAATTACATTGCGAGCGAAGCGAGAAAGAAAATTTTTGATCCAATTTTTGCATTTTTGAAACAATATTGATTTAATAGGGAGCAAATAATATCACATAGCGCCAAGGCATTCTCTCTTTCACAACGTTATTTTTTTTTAATTTAGATCATTTGGCGCTCATGGCCGACTCCCGCCGCTCCGTAGCTACGGCTCTGAACTTGGCGAGACTGAGAAAAGCAGGCATTGCAAGCGAAGCGAGCCAGAAAATTTTACGAAATTTATTTTTATTTGTATAAAATTTGAAATAGAAGGGAGCAATTGCCCCTCTTTGTCCCCTGCAGGTGTCCTTGACCATCAATGTTTGCCCCTCCTAGAATTGACTTCCGTCGAAGGTTGAGGTGCAATGCCCCCTGCCCCCCTGCGGTTCCTCCGAAATTTGGAGGAACAAATTGAATCAATCCTGCTGCAGCAACTTGTTTTTTTGGGAAGCGATGGTTACTTTATTCCAAGCGATTTTTTTCTATTATTATTGCACGTGGAAATAGCACAAACATGGTGATTTGTACTCATTCTACCGGCATTCAAGAAAAGGTGTAAGTAAAAAATCGACCCAATTATCTCAAGCTTCCGTATACGCTAACGAAACAATTTCCATTCTGTCCTCTTAATGACGTCATAGCGCGCACAGGATCATGGGAAAAAATCTCGGAACCTCGGGAATGGCCTACCTAATAAAGGTACCTTGCATTCCATTAACAGTTACCACGTTTCTGTTGATTTCTCACCTTCACCTGTTTTCTAACTGAGTCTGTCGTCAGGTGAAAAACATTCAGGTGGGTTCACTTCCTCTGCTGAGATGAGAAAGTGACGTCAACACGAACAGATTATGACGTATATCTAAACATATACACAAGTTCGAACCACAACCGATTCAATCTAACTATAGTTGTCTCTGACAACTTGCACATTATTTGAAGTAACAGACATTTTAAAATCTTAATACCTATCTTACAAATATAAAACCTTAAACGCTCAGGTTCGTTACAAAATTCATTCAGTGAAAAACATTCATGGTTGTCTGACAAATCAGGTGGAACATGTTTATGAAAACTATTGAAATTAAAATAAAGCTATTGTTTATGGGAGTGAAGAAGGTTTTGGGCAAAAAAGAAATACCATGAAAAGCTAACGTAAAAGGGAATGAGAGCGCACATATAGAAATATGTACTCCGATTTTTTAATTTGAATTTTTTATTTTGGGTACGTCAGCACTGAGGCTATTTTTCACTGAACAGGGTCCAGCCCCTTATCGTAGCAAAAATAAAAGCGTGTCTGAAAACTAAAATTTCCTTACCTTGGTTAAAAGCTGAGGCTAAAAAGGGCGCTCAGCACAAATAAGGACAAGACGCAGGACGTCACAGAATTATACTGGCTATGGGCCCAGTCGCCAGAGCCTCGTTAGTCTGCATTCCAGGGTGTACTACGTGGAAGTGAGGTTGACTATTGGGTGCACCCTATATATTTCGAAATATTGAACAATGATTGTTAACCATTTATGAAACCAATTGCAACACCAAAAAAGAATGAAGAGAATATTTAAATGAAAATGCCCGTACGGACTTTATTGACCATAGTGGTGCTTATAATATATGACAAATGTTATCATCCCACCCACTCATTTTTTAAGCTTGCTGGCGACTATTCATTAGGTTTCTTACAACCAGTTGTTTGTAAACCTATCGCAGTAAAATATTTTACATTTTATTGTAATTCATATTCGAAATATGCATTCAAATTGTGTGTGTGTGTGGTTGTGTGGCATTATTCAAAATCAATATTAAGCAAAAATAACGTCCTTAGTGTAGCACTAGTATCATCAACCACTAAGTCGGTGGACATAGTTTAGATTATAAATCATAACATGCACAAGATCTTAATTGATACAAGTCTTAACAAATACGCAGACGTTTGTCAAAATAATATTTGTTGCTGCTTTTGGATATATTTTTTCCGATTGCACAGATTTGGAAGGTATTACTAATTGAACTTCTCCTAAATTATTCGTAAATCTACCTACGTATTTTTGTTCACACTGCCCAAGGTCAGGTAAACCAGTGGTTGAAACTTCAGAAGAGCAAGTATTCCCTTTCATTTGACTCGATTCAAATTATCCGTTCGAAACTGTGTGGTAAGGTTGGATGACACTTTCTGAAATGGTGCAACATGCGATAATCCTACATCTTTTTCAACGTTGTGTTTCCCTGGTGTAAAGTTGTCCTGTGTTCAAGTGTAGTGTTGCCACAAATAAGGATTACTGTATATAGACGTATTTCCGGATGATCAGGTAATCTCTGGAGCACTGTACATATGTATCTCCTTCGGGAAGTGTGAGTTTTATAATTTTTTGCCTTGTCTCATGATCTTGTACACACCCACTAAAACCTTAGATACTTAGACACGATGCATGGATAGACACGCCGTGAGGATGTCCCACAACATTTTCAACAAACAAAACTTTTCGCATTCACATATTGAGATCTTTAAATACACTTAATTCGTAAATTCCTTATGGTTTTAATGATGCTTCCCCTGCGAAATTCTTCCTGATATTTCGCTCCTCAATGGAGGATATCAGAACAACAATTTTCAAATAGTTAATTAAAATACCTAAAGAACACATTTCAAATTATGGAAGACGTATGTGTACAACAACATTTCTTTATAATTTACAATGCCGTATTTGCATGGATAGTTATTATAAATCCAAACAAGTTTATGATATGTTCATAGCTCGGTTTAAAAATAATAAAATTAATAATTACAGAATACTAATAAATACGGGTGAAAGTGTTTTAACAAACATATTGAAAATGTAGTTTTTTTTATATTAAATGGTATAAATTGTTGTAAGTTATCATTTAAGGCTTCAATATAAAATATATATCCTGGCTGGAGGGCACGTGCTGGCAGTTCTTTAAAGTACGCTTCACTTTCTAGCTCAACTAACGTTAACTGTGATAAAACGTCTTCGTTCTTTTGATATCCATCTTCATTTTCTCCTTCAATTTCGGGAGACAAGAAAGGCGGAAGATTTAGAAGAGCGAAGGCTCCAAGGAAGCTCCAGTGACATAAATTGGTCTTAATCCTTCCATTTAGCCATTTACATTCCTTCGTGTAACTCGACAAAGCTCAGATTTAAATGTTTTTCTCACTTAAGCGACATTTATGACACATCTTAATTTCCAAATTGAAATTTTGCTCTTGATTATCCTTAACCAGATATACGAGGTACGTTTCAAAATTAAGCATGGTTTGGTTATAAGAGGGGGAAAACCCCCGAAGGAAGCCCGTCTCCATCCGCATACATTCGAAGTTATGAGTTGGTGCTTTGAAATAAACCAGGACGTCAATTTCATGAATTTAAACGGCTCCCCCGCCTTTTTTATCCTCCTTCAGCATTTTCAATTTTTATACATAAATACAAATCAAATAAGAGAAATAAATATAAATAAAATAGAATAAAAGAAGATTCTTGAGATTATTTAATTGCATTGAACCGTTCTGGTGACCGGAATTGTTCTTGCAATTGATTAATTATTTACTGACGTGAGTATTAGTTTGATTGGTGATTAATTAGTAGTATTTATTAATTGGAATTAGTTTTTGTTGAGTTAGAGGTTACTTTAGTCATCTAGTTGTTAGTAAGGTATGCTATGGATATGACTGACAACCCATATAGAATCGAGTGGATAGAGCGAAGCGGTACACGCTGCTGATAAAGCCAGTCGCTTTCCCCTCTACGGAATTCCGTTCCTCTCATATGTTCGTTGGTGGATCCAACACGTGTCACTACTTGCGCAGAGATTTGTTTCCGTTCGCTTTCTGTAGAGATAGCAGGGACAGAGTATACATTCGACACGTAATGGCCATACTGTCACCAGTGAGCATCTTCTTCGCCTTTGCTTTATAGTGAGTAATGAAGACTTCGAGAATGAACGAAACCGGCAGTCCCGACCGACTTTTAAATGAAAATACACCATTGATGTTCAGGAAAGGCCGTAGAAATGATCGCCATCAAAAGAGATGGGATAGGTGTGACAAGCCAGTGTGTTTCAATCAATGACTATGTTGAGCGTGTTAATGCAAAAATGTGAGAAGATCGTTGCTTCTCAAAATTCTTTTTTCATGGAATTTCCAAAAACGTGCAGATACACTGTGTTATCGGAAATTATGCACGAAAGTGAGATGTTGAAAACGGCTGTGCTGTACTACTATATACGCTGTCCTGGGTATATCTGGGAAAAGCGAACGAAAACAAGTATCTGCGCAAGTAGTGACGTGAGACGGCTCAACCAATGAAGATGTGAGTGGGAACGAGATTCCCAGGGGCGGGGGGGGGGGGGCACTACAGTACTGCTTTGCTCTGCCCACACGATTTCCTCATCTTCTCTGCTGCTATGCACATCCTTGCTCGACAGATTCCTTGGTTAGAGTATGTCTGAACTCCTAAGGCGGTTAGATTACTGCAGAGGGTATACAAAGCTTGCTCCACGGTACGAAAGTGCTTGAAAAATGTTGGTGACAAAGTGTAGACGTATGTGTATTGATCGCTAATATAACTGACCTTCGTGGCGAATTAGTTATGAGAGTGCGTTTCAACGCCAGGGGTCCTGGTTCGAATCCCAGCCTGGACATGGGTGTTCCTTGTGAATGTCCCTTCATCATCGCATCACTCATGCTTATTGTCGCGTTTAGTTGATTAATAATGGCAGAAAAATGATGCTTAATAACAAATATCAATCAATCAAGTAACACTAATATATTTTTCTTACAGTGCTTTCAATTTTCTTCTAACCAGTCGGCCGTTACAATTGAAATACAGTTCGCGTTTGTCTTTTTTTTCAAAACACTAATCTTATGGACGAGAAAATGGTACACAGATCAATGATGGGGAGAACAAAACAAGAATGCGAATGCTACAGAGCAAACCTTTCCAATATGTAACTCCCGAAATCTCAACACGATAGACTAGAGATAGCATTAAGCTTATACCTAGTAGATCCTTCAATAGTCTCAATACTTTAAGAAATATGACTGTTTGATTAGATTACATTATTCAGATTTTTCTTTATTAAGCAGACGTTTTTCGGATTCGAGGGGCACTTCTTACAACAAACCTTTGTCGCAAATACATAAATGAAAATTAATAATTATAATTGTAGAATAAAAGTATTTAAAAAAAAGAATGACATTAATAAGAAACCATAGACTAAAATAGAAAAAAAATAGAAAAAAATTATTAACTGCACCAATTGATTTATAATTTGAAGGAATTCTTATGAATATTAAGTTAATCTGTATACAGTTATAATTACAATTGTGAATAAAGATTATTTTGTTGGAACAGCAGCAATATTTTTAATTGAAAGCATTCCAATGCTTTCTTAATACAATTTCTGTCTTGCTGCTTCAATGTGTTTGTGATAGTCTTCTGAATTGGAATTATTAGTCTGATTTCTAATGCTCTGCCCGTGTATTCCCAGAATAAATAGGGGAACTTGGGGTGGAAATTGGCACGTGTGGAATATGGGTTATAAATTTATTATTATTGCATCACAGCGTATGCTGTGTGCGGTGAAAAAATCAATTGTAGATTGACAACATCGGTGGAGTCTTCATTTTTACATACAACTGCGTACTCCCTTTATTTTCCTTCCTTGTGGTTCAGACTAATTTACATATGAACATGATTTCGTAGAGAAGATTCAAAACAAGTACATATAACGTATTCATTTACAATGTGTGGCCAATTAATTCCGCGAGCACACAGGTGTAACACAAGTATGCTAACGAAATAAATGCGTGAGTCTTAATATCAACGAAGTAAGATAGTTCAATTACATAAAAAATAAACCCTGCGTATTTTTCTGGAAACTCCCGTCGTCTTGAAAATACTTTATTATTTTTAAAGATAATATTTAAGATTTCTCTACACCATATTTCTAAGTGTATAACCCCTCGATCACATATTCCTGTTTTTTTGATTTGTGTAAGTGTGCGATTATGAAGAAAAGGCTTGGCAACAGTGAATGTACGTCAACAGTGATGTCATTGAAGGGCGCTGATTGGTGGAAGAGTGGAGGAGTACGTGCAGGACGATAACTGCGCTTGTCTATCGGCAGCCATGGGAGAGAGAGAGTCGCCTTGTCTTCACTTCAATCCCCAGTCTAGTTTTCAGTTAAGTATTATTGGTTTGATCTTTATTTCCTTGTGCGTGCATAAGTGTATAAATTGGTAACTAACTGATTAAGTGATCATTCCAAAAGAAGTTTAATTTGATTTAACTTTCATATTACCATTTTGAAGAAAGGAACTACTGTCTCTCTCTCATGCACGCTCCCACTGAATGTGTGACCATGTGACATAGTATATTCAGTAACTAAACCAACAATATGTAACTAAGCCACCGATTAATTTGAATAAATGTGTAGTTATCTTGAATTGTGTGTTACTCAAATTTTGACTACTGCAAATCTGGTTACTGTTCGACCGAGTATTGGGGACCTCTTATGGGCCCAGTTCTGGTAGGAGTTCAGCCCCGAAAGGCGGTAGTAAGTCAGAGCATGGTTCTTAATGCTCAGTTATAGTGTAAAAAAAAAAAAAAAACTTTATTTTCAGTACTCAAAATTTGACACAATGCTTGTTACGGCTTGGGTAAATGATTCCGCTGAATATGGAAATTAAGCGTGTTGAGTCACATGTTTAGTAGCCAACGGAGGTATTCAGTTTTGTTTCCCAATTTCCTGGTCGTGAGTAGATAAGAAATAACAAAGCTTTATCAGTCAAATGGATCTACGGTCAAAAATGGCTTTTGCATTAAACCCTCTTGATACTATAAATGTAACTGGACTACAAGATCCACTCTTGCCAATTGATTCAGAATCAACTGTGTATATTCCTCCAATTTCTTCAACAAGACATGAACACTTAGCACTAACGAGAGAAATGCAAACTTCTCCGCCAAACTTGGCAACCCAGCAAAGGGAAGGTCAGGTACAGCAGACTTGTTCGAGGCTTCCTCGTAAGCTGTTGTGGGTTGATCGACGGCCCGCTTGCAATTTAATGTCTTTCAGTGGCTCCAGTTCTAGTGATGAGGAATTGGGTCCTACAGTTTTTACAGGGAGTGCCCTAAATAAATTGTCTACAAATTTAGCACAGCAAACGTTGTTGCAATTAATACAAGTAGTCCCCGTTGTGAAAGATGACACAGCGGAAAGTATCTTTGAATTTTTGTATAATGTACAATTAATAATAGAAAAGAGGCTGTATCCCCTAAGGGATATCATGTTGGCTGTAATGAGTAAATTGCCTGATAGTATGAGTAAATTATGGATAGAAAATATTTATAAGGGTTATTCTTGGGAGCAAGTCTGTGATAATTTCGTGAATAAATTTGTAAATTCTTTGAGTCGCGAAAGACTGATGACTAAATATGTATTTATAGTATATCACTAAAACCATTTATGACATAGAATTATATAGTTTAATGTTAGCACTCGATAAATTTTCATATTACTTGAAAGCACAACCATTTATCATTCAAATGGACTGTTTAAGTGTGACTTGGATGATAAGACGTTCAAAGAAATTTACTAAATACGCACGCTATTTAGAAAAACTCTCAACCTTTAAGTTCGAAATTCAACATATTACTGCCAAAGATAATGTGTCTTCAGACATCTTATCTAGAATATTCGACAGTAAAATTTTTCATACTGAAGAATTGGATGAAGATGAATTACAAAGTTTAAATCTGTCAATGTGGTCTCACCCTATATATTCTCATGTATTACCTGACGAACAAGCCAAAGACTCACAATTGAGTGAGATAATTACCAACTGTAAGAATAAAGTACCGAGTTATAAGTACAAGTTAATGAAGGACGTATTGTATAGAAAAACTAGAGCTAAAGGAATGCCTTACAGAATATGCGTACCGCAACATTTAAGAAATAACTTAATGGATTATTTCCATAGTAATATATATTGTGGTGCACATGGAAATTGGCAGAAAACTCTTAGACGTCTTCAACGTCATTTCACGTGGGACGGGATGTCCAAAGATGTTAAGGCCTTTTGTCAGAGTTGTGATGTTTGTCAAAAGGCTAAGGAAAGAAATTTAAGACCAGTCAATACTCTTTCCTCTGAAATAGTAAATAAAGTAGGTCAAAGGTATTACATAGACATCGTCGGCCCCCTACCAACATCTAAAGGTTATCAATATATACTTATAATTGTAGATGCTATGTCAAAATTTGTTCGTTTGGAGCCACTAAGGCAACTTTCATCTAAAATAATTGTGAAACATTTATATAATGTATTGTTAGATACGGGGATTTGTATGGAAGTTGTTTCTGATAACGCTTCCTATTTTGTTTCTCAATATTTCACCTCCTTTTTGTTCAATTTAGGCATCAAACACATTACTTGTTCTCCGTACAATCCACAAAGTAACTTAGCTGAAAGGTATATCAAAACTTTAAAAGGAGCTTTGAGAACCTTATTTTCTAAGCAACAAAATCATTGGATGGATGGGTTAAAAGAAATTCAATATTCAATTAATTGTTCATACAATTCAGCAATTGATAACAGTCCAGCTTTGCTATTTACGGGCAGAAACTTCTATGATCCACTAGAAATAAAATGGCAATTAACTTTAAATGAAGATTCCCTTGCTCCAGATCAATTAAAAGAGGAATGGGAAAACGCAATAGCCTGTTTGCACAAACATTGGGATAAGCGAAATAAGCTTTACAAGAAAAGATTTGCCAATATTCCCTTTGTAGTAGGAGATCTTGTTCTTGCCAAAAGGCAGGTTATCTCGTCCTTAAAAGACCACACAACGAAAAGCCTCAGTTTTCCTTATGAGGGACCTTTTCGTATTGCTCGCTATCTCACTCCATGTAGCGTGTTGCTGCAACACGAGCAAAATCCCTCTGTTCAACGCAGGTGTCACGTGACCTTGCTCAAGCGTTATCTGCCCAGAGTGCAGATACCATAAGGTCAATGAAAGGGAAAACGCTGCCGATAGAACATTAGTTTGTAAGAAAATCATTCGTCTTTCGTTAAACAATACTGTTATGTCCTTGTCTTGTTTGTAAACATAATCATTTTGTGTATGGCAAGCTATCGGCTGTAACGTTTAAGTAATATATATATGAATGCATTCATAACAATTAAAAATTCATAAGAATTCAAAATTCAAAAGAATTAAAAAATCATAAGAATTGTGAGGAAATGTAATAGTTAGTCGAAATACAAAACTAAACTCACAAGGTTGTAAATAAACTGTAAACTTCACCCATTGATAAGTCATGTTTGTGTAAAACTATATTTAATGTTATAAAATGACTGCAGTTATAAAAAAAAACACAAAAAAAAACAAGGGAGACATGATAGTTTTAATTTATGTAAGAAGTCAGATATTGGTTGGTTTCTTTGTATATTTCGCAGGATATAACCCAGAGAATGTCTAGACAAACTTCATCTTCTGATCAAGGGGAAAATCCTGTGAAACTACACCAACGCGATTTCTAAGGAATAACAAAAAAAAAATGTGATCTTCGTAAGTTTATTTTGATCGCAGGGGGGGAAGTTTATAAGTAGTTGTATTTGTGGTATAACCAGGACCGGAAAGTATGAAACCCCCTCTGGCAGATTTGTCTACACTTAAAACTTGCTCAACATGCCCATATGAGCTTTTTGCTCAAGTGTGGAACCCCGTCTAATCCAAGATTTTTGTAAAAATGCCCTCGGGAATTTCCCGGGAAAGTATGACCCCCTCAGATTGATTTGCCTACACTTACAAAAGGCACTTCTGTGAGATTGTTGTCCATAATCCTGTCAAAAATATGCCCCTCTTGATATTTTTTTTGGCCACACCTAAAACTACGCCAAACGTATTAACACACACACACCCACACACACACAAGCACACATATTTACTTCCGGTCCACTTCTGGTTTATTTCTGGCCATTTCTGCCCACATCCGGTCCATTTCCGGTCCATTTCTGGCCATTTCTGCCCATTTCTGCCCACTTCCGGTCCACTTCCGGTCTATTTTTGGCCATTTCTACCCATTTCTACCCATTTCTGCCCACTTCCGGTCCACTTCCGGTCTATTTTCGGCTATTTCTACCCATTTCTGCCCACTTCCGGTCCACTTCCGGTCTATTTTCGGCTATTTCTACCCATTTCTGCCCACTTCCGGTCTATTTTCGGCTATTTCTACCCATTTCTGCCCACTTCCGGTCCACTTCCGGTCCACTTGTGGCCTATTTCTGGTTTATTTCTATTGCATCATGTTTTGCAACAAATTATTACCTAATATTATGCAATAAATTATTAGGCATGTGTTGTTTTCTGATTAATTGGTTATGACATAATGTGATGATGTGGTGTTTTCTGATTGGTTTAAATAAGCAGGGTTTATATTGGCTCTATAAATCTATATAAGCCAGAGCACAGTGCAGATTCTTCACCATTGCTGGATCGGCGGTGGAACCCACATCGCGGGGGATAGAACCTGAACAGGCTCCACCAAAGTATAGGAGACTTGAAGCATATAATTTGGCGGAATAACCCAAGTAAGGTCATAGAAACAATATACACTGATACAATAAAAGCCAATTTTTGGCAGGGGGGCCAAAGTGGTTCCTAAATACAAAATAATTAATATCTCAAGAACTAATTGACATAGAGCTATGCAGTTTTTTTTTGTCTGCACTGAACCCAACTGATATTTTTTATTAAGCATAGAATTTTGATTTGAATCCCAAGAAATTTTATATAATAAACAAACAACAAAAATACCAAAGCCAAAAATATTAACACACACACATACACATACACACATACAAATCACACTGCTGAACCCAACTGATATTTTTTATTAAGCATAGAATTTTGATTTGGACCCCAGGAAATTGTATATAATAAACAACAACAAAAATGCCAAATCAAAAATATTGTAATCAATGCAATAAGAATATATCCAGCCCCAATTGGGCTAAGCATCAAAGGAATTGTAATCCAGACAAATGCAGAACTCCCACAAAAATATGCCCTAAATGCCATAGAGAATATAGCATGCAATACTTCACATATACACATAAAGGTACTTGCTCTGCACAGTCATCAATATTGCCCCCACAACCATCTACATCTGGTCTGAAAAGGAAGCATGAAACACCTGTTAATGCTTCACCGGCAAAGCAGCCACGCTATGAACCCATCCATAGCAGTTTTAATGGCCAATTAAGGGATTACCGGTTTGTATCAGAGCCAAGATGTGGTATTAAGAATTTTTTGAACAGTGTAAATCCTGATGTGCAGGCAATTCTAAATGCACAAAATGGCTCTTATAAGCTATCTCTCAAATTGTCTACACAATATAAGAAGCCAAATGGCACAAAATTTACACAGCCCCACATAACAGAAACTGTACCGGTATATTCAAAAGCAAATTCAGACAAAATAATAAGAAGTTTGATAGATCAATTGAATATTAAACACTCTGAATTTGCAACAAAAGAGTCAGGATGGAGCCTATGCGGATCTCCACACAGGCTCTATGTTAATATTTCTGAATTCAGCCCATTACAAGGATCTACATATTTGCCATTACCTGCTAATATCAAAAACAAAACAGCCGTGGTTAATATAAAAAATAATGATGAAAAATGCTTTTTGTGGTGTATTTTAGCCGCTTTGTATCCAGTTTCAAGCCATCCTGAGAGAATAACTTATTATAAACAATATGAACACAATTTTGATGAAGCAATGGAGGGTTTAGAATATCCAATGTCTGTTCAGAATATTGATAAATTTGAAAAAAAAAAGGCCAGGAATATCAATGGAAAACAATTATCTATTAAGGTATTTATTTGTTCCACTGGCCGTGGCAATTGCTTGATAGCACCTCTCAGAATCAGTACATTTGATGATGATTCTGCTGTTCCGATTGATCTGCTCTTAATTGAAGGGGATGATACACACCATTACACTCTGATACACAGTCTTGAAGCTTTAGTGAGAACACAACTAGACAAATCCAATACAATATTCAAGTTGTGTAGAAGATGTTTAATTGTATTTGATGGTAGAAAAATGGTGAATGGTGTTTGTAAAGAGAATGCAGAAATTGCTAAAAACAAGTTAATTGAACATTTAAAGTATTGTGGCAACCATAAACCTGTTCATATGGTGATGCCAATGCCAAGTGAAAATGCAAAATTCAAAAAGTTTCAAGCTCTGTTGGAACACCCAGCATATATAGTCTGTGATTTTGAATCAAATCTCAAACCTCTTGCATTCTGTAGCCCAGATCCTGATGAATCTTCAATTACACCATACCAGCTACATGAACCTTCCAGTTTTTATTATGTGTTTGTACAGGATGGTGTTGTTAGTAAAGAATATTTATACATGGGAGCAGATGCCATCAAAGAATTTGCACATAGAATAGAAAATGAGTGCCATGACATAGCATCTAATATCCTATTAAAATCAAAACCTATGTTGCCTTTAACAAAGGATCAGATTGAAGATTTCAACAAAGCAGAAAAATGCCCGGTATGTGATTCTGAATTTTCAGATACAAATATCAAGGTATATCACCATTCTCATACAGATGGTAAATTCTTAATGGCCCTGTGTAATAGCTGTAATATTAAGATCCAGAGACCAAAATTTGTACCTATATTTTGCCATGGTGCATCCAATTATGATTTTCATCATTTGATCAGGTACGAGGGGTTTGACAAGCAGAATTTAAATATTTTAGCTGAAAATGATGAAAAATATATTGCTATTAGCAAGAAAATTGAAGTTAATGGTGTTCCTATTCACTTAAGATTTCTTGATTCATACAGAATTTTATCGGCTAGCCTGGCTACACTGGCCACTCAATTATCTGATGATCAATTCAAAATCACATGTGCTTCGTTTCCAAATCAGGACCTGAAATTAATTAGGCGGAAGGGTGTATATCCATATGATTATGTTACAGATTTTTCTAAATTTGATGAGTGTTCTCTGCCACCACAACAAGAGTTTTACAGCAAAATCAGAAGATCTGGAATCACTGATGATGATTATCACCATGCCCAGTTGATGTGGAACAATTTAAAATGCCAGACATTTGGTGATTATCACAAGGCTTATTTAAAACTTGATGTGACCCTCTTAGCTGATATACTGCAGGCATTCAGAAAATCTTCCATGCAAAATTATAAACTGGACCCAATGTATTTTTACAGTGCGCCAGGCCTAGCATGGTCTGCAATGTTTTTAAACACTAAAATGCAATTGGATCTGATCCAGGATCAAGATATGTATCTGTTTATGGAACAATGTATAAGAGGAGGCATGGTGCAATGTTCTCAGAGATATGCCAGAGCAAATAACAAATATATTCCTGATTATGATCCAGCACTGCCATCAAATTATATACTGTATGTAGATGCCAACAGCCTCTATGGTTATGCCATGATGAAAAAACTGCCATATGCAGGGCTTGAGTGGGTCGAATATTTCAATATTGAAGATCTTAAGGATTTTGATGACAGTAACTATGGCCTGTTCTTAGAGGTTGATCTGACAATTCCTGATAATTTACACAACACATTTTCTGATCTGCCCCCAATTCCCGAGGTTAAGTGTTCACCTGGCTCTAAACAGAAGAAATTGATGATGACTCTAGAGCCGAAACAGGATTATGTCATATATTACAAAAACCTCCAGTTCCTGATGAATCATGGTGTTCAAGTGACCAAAGTTGGAAAAGTTTTGAGGTTCAGGCACTCAAGATGGTTGAAGCCATATATTGATACAAACACAGAGCTTCGAACATCTGCAATGAGCCAATTTGATAAGACCTTGTTTAAATTGATGGTCAATTCAGTGTATGGCAAATCAATTGAAAATGTCAGAAAACATATTGATGTTAAAATAATTACTGACCCCAGCCGGAGCAAAACATTGATTGCAAAGCCCAACTTCAATTACAGAAGAATTTATGATGAGAATATGGCACTTTTCAACATGAAAAAAACAACGATTAAGTTTGATAAGCCTATTTATGTAGGGGCTGTGATATTGGAATTGGCCAAATTACACGTTAAAATTGTATTATGATGTGTTGAAGCCTTTTTATAAGGATCGTGGAAAACTGATGTACATGGACACAGATAGTTTTGTTCTTGATATTCAAACAGAAGATTTTTATCAAGATATAACACAGCCTGAATTGTTTAAATATTTTGATACCAGTGAACATACAGAGATTCAACACCACAACAAAAAGGTGCCTGGCAAGTTAAAAGATGAGACACTTGGTGATGTTATTGTGGCATTTGCTGGGTTAAGGGCCAAGATGTACAGTTTTGAAACATGTAGTGGCGCTGTTGCCAAAAAAGCCAAGGGCATTGGCAGAGTGATTGTGGAAAAAGAGCTCCAATTTGAAGATTACAAAAATTGCCTCAAATCATGTAGCACAATCAGAATATCAGAATCCAGAATTCAGAGTGTGGATCACTTATTGACTAGCAATATTGTAAGAAAAGTGGCTCTGGACCCACATGATGATAAGAGATGTATTTTGTCATGTGGCATACATACTCTACCATGGGGGCATTGTGATTTGAAAAGTGGCAAACAATGCCCAATTACAGAACAGGATTTGAAATAAATAAACATGCCTATGAACTTATTTGGGTTCAAAAAACAGGCTATTATGGACCTGCCAACACCACAAGCCTCTTCTGATATAATATCTAAACTAAGTGGCTTGTTAATTATTCATCTGAACAGCATATTTACAGATGTTGATGATGAAACAGGTAAAACATTGTACATATTTAACAATAATTTAAATCATTACCAATTACCTGTAGGTGGTCAATTGCAATTTATTACAACCCCTGAGGGTAATGTCAAGATTTCAGTAGGGAGAAATATTTATAGAATTAAGCACTCAAACATGATTTCTGGCACTGTATATACTGTTTCTGCTGGTGACTGCTTATATATTGAGGTCCCGGGAACATATGACAAGCTTATACCTTTTTTTTATAGAATTAAGAATCAGATATTCAATAATAAATAACCACTAAAACAAAAATGCCTAATGATATATTTGGCCATACAAGACATGAAGATCACAGTGATGAGATTCTGATGCTTGATGTCAGAGTCAAGAAATTAAGAAGTGATTTACAAGCTTTACAAACCACACTCAATGCCAGTCTTCAATTAGAAATTACAAATTTACAATCACAATGCATGGACCCTCTTCTTAAAATTGATTCTGAACTCAAATTGCTGCTTGAAAAATATACTGACTTGGCCACATTGGATAATTTTCAAAGTTTAGAAGAAGCTGTAGCAGCTCTTCAAGCCAAATTTAAGACCCAGGCCACCAACTCTGAGCAATTGAAACAGCAATTGGAAGAGCAGATAAATAATGTCCAGACACAGCTCCAAACAATTGTCAAAAGCATAAAATCACAAGAAGATTTTGATCTAGTGATTTCCACTCTAAAAGAACAGATTCAATCACTCCAGATACCTAATCTGGACCCCTTGAACAATGCCATAGCCGAGGTTAAAGAAAAAATTGAGACACTTGAAAATTTTATGAACAACTTGCCATCTTCTGATGCTTTGAGTGCAATAACACGGAGTGTTGCCAACATTAAGCTGCAACTTGAAACATATGAAGATTTTGGAAAAATTCAAAGTACCATAACCCATCTTGAGGGTACAATAGCAGCAGTGCAAAGTGATCTGACAAATGTACAAGAATCTCTAGAATCTCGCCTGCCTGGTATTGTAGACACACTTGTCAGTGTCCAGCAACAGATCACAAAGCTTGAAAACCTCAACACTGCATCTGAGCTATCTCATTTTCATCACTTGATCGATGATATCCAAACAAAACTTGAAATTTTACAACAATCAACACCCACTCAGGCAGATATAGCCCTGCTCCAAAATGCTATGCAAAATGTGGCTGATGCTTCTGAATTAAATAATGTGAAATTGGCACTTGAATCTTTGCAAAATACTGTATCAAATCTGCCTACATCACAGGAACTTAAAAATATTAAGAGGGCAGTGAATCGCATATTGAAATCAGAAGATATCAAGAATATCCAGACAGAGATCAAACAACTCACTCAAACAGTGGCCACTCTACCAACCAATCAACGTATTAATGAACTGCATGCCCTGTTTGAGGATATCAGAAGACAGGTCCATGATCTTACTGCTCAAAATTCAAAATTGGCAGTTATTGAAAATTTGCAACAAATTGTAGCTAATATCAAGCAACAGCTAGGGACCATGGAATCCAATCAAGCAAATGCCCTAGCTGTTTTTGCCACCCAGCTTCAAGAGATTGTGCAACAATACAAGAAACTTGTTGTGGACATAAAAATCAAGCCAGGCCATGATGATGTTGTTAGGACCATCAATGAGCACCTTGAATCTGTAACAAGCAGATTGCTTACAGCAGAAAAAGAAATAACCGGCATAATCGAGAATCCAAAACATACAGTAATTCTTGAATTGTACAGCATCCCCAACAAAGAATATGATTCACCATTTACACCAGGTGGCAAAATATGTATGCTGTCCCCTGCACAATTTTATTACCAGTTTTTTGTTGGGGGCACACTTAGACCAATCACGATCAAATATTGGCTTCAACCACAGGCACACCACTACCCCACCTTATCAATAACAAATGCTGACAACAAACCAAAAATCACCAGTGTAGAGTTAGAGGATTTTACAGATCCCAATACATTAGAAACATCTTTTGCTGAAGATGATGGCTCTCTGGAATTTCATATACAAATAGGAGACAAATTATATTTAGAAAATCCTGTAGTATCAGCTGCTGAACACCCCATAGTTGCAATATTCTTGTTTTCATATTATGTCTAGACAAATTATTGTTGATGAATTACACAGACAAGCCAGACATAATTATAAGAGACTGCCAGTAGTCACAAAAGGCATAGATGATTTATGGCAAGGGGATTTGATTGAGATGGCAAGTGGACAGCTGAAAAACTTAGACAAAATCAACAAGGGCTACAAGTATCTACTTACTGTAATAGACACATTTTCAAAATTTGCCTGGGCTGTGCCACTCAAATCCAAGACTGGAAAATGTGTTACAGAAGCCATCAGGACAATCATCAATCAGAGTGGAAGATCACCGCGCTATTTGCAAACAGATAATGGCAAAGAATTTTATAATTCTGTGTTCCAACAATTTATTAAAAGCCAGTCAATAAAACATTATTTTAGTTACAGTGATCTCAAAGCCTCAATTGTAGAGAGATTCAACAAAACCCTAAAAAATCTTATGTATAAACAATTTACACTTCAAGGTAATTATAAATGGCTTAATATTCTTCCAGAACTTCTACATAAATATAACAACTCGGTCCATTCCACAATCAACATGAAACCCTCTGAAGTAACTTCATCTGATGAGCAAAAATTGATCAGGACTGTTTATTATCCTAGATACCAGCCAACAACAAGAAAGGCCAAATACAAGGTGGGTGATCAAGTAAGAATCAGCAAATATAAGCACTTATTCAAAAGAGGCTTTACAAGACTGGAGCACTGAATTATTTACAGTGGTTCAAGTTAAACCTGGGACCCTTAACACATATATAATAAAAGATCACCGAGGAGAAATTCTCAAAGGCAGATTCTATGAAGAAGAACTCAACAAAACTAAACAGCCTGACACATATCTCATAGAAAAAATCATCCGCAGAAAAGGCAACAAGTTATTTGTCAAATGGCTAGGACTTCCAGAACACAGCTGGATCGATGCAGACAAAGTGATAATATGAGCACCTGGGATGTTATAAAAAGGCTGCCAGAACCTGAACAGCAGATTAAGAGAAATGGCAAGTTGCTGCCTGAAAATATTAGATGTCTTATTGTTGGGCCATCAGCTTGTGGTAAAACTACACTAATAGTTGATAATTTTTTATTGGCACCCAACTGGTTAGACTGGAAAAATAGGCACTTGTATGTCTTCTCTAAGAGCTTGGAACAATTAAAATATCAGCAGCTGATGAAGCTATATGATGGATTGGATATTGCCACTTTTGAATCAGATGTTAAGCCACTCCATGAATGTCTCGATAATTCTGTTGTTGTGTTTGATGACATTATACTGGATAATCAAAACAAGGTTAGAAATTTCTTTACACAGGGCCGACACAAAAATATTGATTGCTTCTACCTGGCACAGACTTTTTTTTCTAAAATACCGAAGCAGCTGATCCGAGACAACAGCAATTTTATATGTGTGTTTCATCAAGATGATATGTGAATATGTATATAATAAACCTAGAATGAAGGCCAAGGGTGTTATGTATCAAATACCTTATGCAGGTCTTAAATCTCTTAAAACTATTGATAGTCTTTTAACCAAAAAGCAGCGCAAGAAGAAAAGCTCTTGTATTGCCAAGGGCCATGGTATGAAATTGTTGCTTAGTACCCCCAATTAAAAAAATTACAGCAATCCAGGAAAAAATCACATGTGGGGTGTTTCATATTTACTATCCCGGCCATCTTAGCAGCACTTGTTGCTGTTGGGAGCTTGGCTGGGGGATCAGCTGCCATAGCAAAAACAGTAATAGATGCCAAGAAGAATAAGGCAGAATTAGATGAATTGAAGCGCCATAACCTGGCCATGGAGAAACAAGGCAAAGGTGTTAAGAGAGCCATGAATAAGTTTAAAAGAAACAAGAGCCGCTTACAAACCAAGATATTGAAGCTTTAATCAAGCCACTGGGCATCAAACATTTTAGAGGTGTGTACATGTCTGATTCTTTACCAGAACAACCACTCAACAAAGAGTGTGGCATTGTTAATTTGGATAAGTACAAAAATCAGGGCACTCACTGGATTTGTTATCTTAAATATTTAAACAATAAGGCATTTGTGTTTGATTCATTTGGAGGTGTTCCACCTGAAAATTTAGTAAAATATCTAAAATCAGCTAATCTTTATTACAATAATGCCCGTGTTCAAAACTTCAAAGATGTTAATTGTGGACATTTGTGTTTATCTGTTCTTAGATATATGTCTCAAATAAATAAACCATCAATTGAAAATTTTCAAAAGGCCTTGTGGTATTTAAAACATCATGGGGGTATTCCATCTCACCAGCCAAAATTCAATATTGAAACTCAGATTACATGATGATATAGTGTATCCCAAAACAATAGCTCTCAGAGCATTTTATGGCATGTACTTGATCCTAATATTACACACCACAACAACAAAATTGCAGTAGGGGATCAAAAAATTGTCATCACTCCAGGGCAGTATAATCTGTCCACTCTAAATGCTCAATTACCCAGAGGTATAGTCTTAACTCAAAATTCTGTCAGTCACAGAGTAGAGATTGTATCTGCTACAGAAACAGTGGATCTGGGTACTATAGGAGAGCTGTTAGGCTTTGAGAACAACACAAAACTTGAACCAGCCATCAAACACACTGCTATTAATATACCTAAATTCTTAGCCATAGAGAGACTGAATATTCACTGTAATGTGGCTGAGGGTATGATCACCAAATCAAATGGCATAGGCACTCACAAACAAACTGGCATCATTGCAACATTTAAACCTAATTCTGAATTTATGGAGCCAATTATCTACACTCCATCCCCAACATTATATTTTCCTGTGTGCCATAATAGAATAGATAACATTGAATTGATGGTCACTAATGAAAAAGAAGAATTAGTTGATTTTGCTGGAGCCACAACAACTGGTATCATAGAGATTAATATTTAAATAAAAATACATACAAAAAAAATGGAAAATATTGAGAGTTATGAGCTTCAATCATTCCCCCCAAACAGGAGGACATTTGCAAATTTAAATCAACCCAACACAGAAATTGAGGTTGATCTTGATGTAGGGGATGGCTTTATACACCCCCACAGAGCAGATCTATACATCAAATTTGATGTTGTAAAGCTCGATGGAACAGATTATCCGGCAAATTCAAATATAAGATTGGTGGACAATTTTGTGCCGCATCTGTTCTCTGAAATTGAGATCAGAAAGCATGGTGTTGTTATAAACAGAGTGGATTATCCCGGCATTACCTCCACAGCTTTGGCCACACTAAAATTATCCAAAACCGAGGCTTCTTACTACAAAATATATGGATTTGAGGCTGGTGATAAAATATTATCCAAGAGCCACACAGTGCTGTTTCCTATGCGCCTGTTGCCAGGATTCTTCTCAGATTACAAAGATATTATGTGGAAAGGTGGTTTAAGAATCACATTTAGAAGAGTTGCCAATGATAATAATGCTTTGATGAGGTACAGCACATTAAACTCTACAGGGGAAGCTCTGCCCAATACCCTACCTGATGAAGGCAAATGCATTATTCAGACTATGGAGCTAAGAATCCCAGTTGTTGAATATGAAGCCAGTTATGCTCTTAAATACAAAGCAGATATAATAAAAAATCCACAAGTACCTTTACAATTTTATACATATCAATGTGTACAGAAGCCTGCCGCTGGTACTTATTATGAGTTTGATGCTACAAATTCATTCTCCAGTATACAATATGACATGCCGGATTTTATGGTGGTACTTTTTCAGACTGGAAGACACAATAATCAGGAAAAAAATTCAAGTAGATTTGATAACTGCAACATCAAGAACATATATCTTAAAAATGGCAGAAATGAGGTATTCCCTAGAGAAAATTATAATTTAAACATGTCCAAGAATGATTTCCTTAAATTATATGAAGCATTTACAGCATACAAAAGGGTCACTACTGGCAATACTGACATGTATTACACACCAGATGAATTCAAAGCACAGAGACCCATGTTTGTCATCAACACTTCAAAAAGGAAACAAGTTGTGGTTAACATTAAAATTATCTGTGAATTCCACGATACACTCCCTGATGACACTATATGTAGTGTTATTCTCATAGGGGAAAAATCATATGTTTATGATGTAAGAAATGAGAGAGTCACAGAGCAATTCTAGAAAGTCTCTGCATATTACATTGCTTTAATATTAGATAAACAAATTGAGGCTGGTGTCCAATTGAACTTAAACCGGAAGTAAATATGTGTGTGTGTGTGTGTGGGTGTGGTTGGGTGGGTGTGGGTGGGTGGGGGTGTGTGTGTTAATACGTTTGGCGTAGTTTTAGGTGTGGCCAAAAAAAATATCAAGAGGGGCATATTTTTGACAGGTTTATGGACAACAATCTCACAGAAGTGCCTTTTGTAAGTGTAGACAAATCAATCTGAGGGGGGGTCATACTTTCTCAGGAAATTCCCGAGGGCATTTTTACAAAAATCTTGGATTAGACAGGGTTCCACACTTGAGCAAAAAGCTCATATGGGCATGTTGAGCTAGTTTTAAGTGTAGGCAAATCTGCCAGAGGGGGGCTCATACTTTCCGGTCCTGGTTATACCACAAATACAACTACTTTTATAACCCCTCGATCACATATTCCTGTTTTTTTGATTTGTGTAAGTGTGCGATTATGAAGAAAAGGCTTGGCAACAGTGAATGTACGTCAACAGTGATGTCATTGAAGGGCGCTGATTGGTGGAAGAGTGGAGGAGTACGTGCAGGACGATAACTGCGCTTGTCTATCGGCAGCCATGGGAGAGAGAGAGTCGCCTTGTCTTCACTTCAATCCCCAGTCTAGTTTTCAGTTAAGTATTATTGGTTTGATCTTTATTTCCTTGTGCGTGCATAAGTGTATAAATTGGTAACTAACTGATTAAGTGATCATTCCAAAAGAAGTTTAATTTGATTTAACTTTCATATTACCATTTTGAAGAAAGGAACTACTGTCTCTCTCTCATGCACGCTCCCACTGAATGTGTGACCATGTGACATAGTATATTCAGTAACTAAACCAACAATATGTAACTAAGCCACCGATTAATTTGAATAAATGTGTAGTTATCTTGAATTGTGTGTTACTCAAATTTTGACTACTGCAAATCTGGTTACTGTTCGACCGAGTATTGGGGACCTCTTATGGGCCCAGTTCTGGTAGGAGTTCAGCGCCGAAAGGCGGTTGTAAGTGATAATATTAGGAGGGCAACTTCCTATGCTCGTGCGCCTACCTATGTTTATGAATTACATTAATTCAGTTCTATCCCGTGACTAATTTTTACGTGTGCATGTTCTTAAATGTATAAATCAAACATAATAGCCCATATTCCCCACAAGTGTGCTCACGTTACCTCCATCGGTGGGTTTTGAAGACTTTTCTGTATTTTCAGAAATATATTTGTACTCATGTGTACTACCAGATACAGTGCAAAAACTGATCTATATTTTACAATACGAAACTTATATGCATTTCAATAAATCTGTTAATTATTAGAAAATTTTGCATTAAGGTGGTCGGTCATATTCACCAACTTCCAATACTGTTAGATTAACATTTTGGAGTGTGTTGTTAATTATTTGCTTACATCATGGTATTAAATGTTTATTTATTGATATTTAACCAGGACAGTTGATTTAAAAAGTTACATAGGTTCCTTTTATATTAGAAATTAAATACACTAGGGTTCGTATTTTTCTCGTAATTTGTGATTTAAGAACTCGGAAATATTGGCGTTTGGTGTAGTGCAAAATACACGTATGCTTGTATAAGTCGCTCCTTAGTTTTTGAATCTAAGATATGTTCCAAATGATTCAAATGATAAAAGTATCGCCACACAATTCTTCACGAGACTCTTGAGGTTCCCATATTAAGTAACCATATTTAATATAGAAAAATGTACCCAAATCCCCTTATTTAATGTTTCACCGTACCCAGTTTGATAATAAAATGAAGCTTTACAAAGATTTTGCTGGGTTTAACTGAAGTGCTACGGCTTAGAGAACTAACTGAAGATTGGACAGTATGTACACTGCTACAACTTTCTGCAATTCTTGCGTTAAAACATTTGGGAAAACAGCATTTTGATGGTAGTTGTAATATTCTACAAAATGTTCGAAATCCTCAATATATGCGTACATAGGTAGGTCCAATATACCGGGTGTCCGAGAAGTCTTTGTATGAAAACAAAAATTAACTGTATCCGCTATATGCAACATAGACATGAAAAAATGGTACCAAAATGTTCGGAAACTATTCAAGTTTTATTGGCAATAGGAAAGAAATCAATAAATCTCCACCCTTGGTAGCACGGAGTACATCTAGTCGAAATTCAACTTTTCGCCATGCATTAGCCAACATCAAAGGAGGGATTGATGTGATGACTTGGGTTATCCGTTGTTGCAGAGTTGCAAGATCGGATGCAGGAGTTCTGTAGACATTGTCTTTCACATAACTTAATAGAAAAAATCTAAAGGGGTTATGTCTGGAGATCGTTCAGGCCACGCCGTCGGTCCCATCTCGACCAATCCATTTTCCAGGAAATGTCTGTTCAAGGTAGAAACGAACCTCCAGACTCCAATGTGGCGGTGTACCGTCTTGTTGAAAGATAACATCTGGGTGGTATTCTAGCAATTGAGGAACAGCAAACAATTGCAACATGTCGAGATACACTCCAGATGTTACGGTGTCCTCACAGAAAAAGAATGGTTAGATTATTCTGTCATGCAGCAGCGCGCACCAAACGTTTACTTTCGGGTTGCCCATGGTCGACTTCCTCACCTCATGAGGGGGCTCTTTACCCCAGATACGCACGATGTTTGAAACTGTCTCTGCACTGTTTTTTGTGACCTGCTCTCGTGAAACCACAGGACACACTCAGCCTTTTTCTGATTTGTGTACATTTCCGGTTTGCTGGACACTGGCACTGCTACACTACTGCAACGGTACAGAAATCTGAAACAAAAAAACTTGAATAGTTTCCGAACATTTTGGTACTATTTTTTCATGTCTATGTTGCATATAGCGGATACAGTTAATTTTTGTTTTCATACAAACGCTTCTCGGACACCCGGTATTTCCTTGCGGGACTAATAATTTAAAATATGTAATTTATTCCTGGTCCCATGAATTCAAAGCATTGAATTCTGTCAACGAAGTCCGATCGAAACCAATTTAGATATTTCCCTACAAACCACGATTCATCAAGATTCAGGTTCTTGAAAAAATTTGGAAAACGGATAATGTAATTTTAGTTTAGTCTATACCTGCTGTTCTCAATCTGTGCTACGCGTACCCCCAGGGGTACATAAAACCTTGAAGGGGGTATGCGATCAGGTCGGAAGAGAAATATCGAGAATAGCCAAACGACAACAGCTGCAAGTGTGTAGAGCATACTTCAGTATTTCGGACTTCATAAATTAAAAACTCAACAGGAAAATACACTCTTATCTTTGTTCCATATGTTTTGAAATAAAATACTCGTTCGAAATCTAAAATAGACTAAATTTAGAGCCGAATTTTCGCTTGAAAGTTTCAAGTGCACAACCAGACATAAAGAAACTGTGTCAGGCTATAGAGTCATATCCTCCTCACTAGAAACTCTAAGGAATTACAATAAAACTCCAAAATTGTGCTAGAAAATTTGTTTACAAACCTATTTGTGTTCATTACTATTATTTCAACAACTCTGTAAAAATATATATGAAAATTAAAGTTTTTAACATGTTTTTCACATTTTTATGATTTTGATCGGTTGATTTGGCGTTTTAATTCTACTTTATGCACAGTAAGGCTAACCGGGACTGTTCCTATAGTTTAAAGTGGGATCCGAACCACTATGTTCCTTCACCGGGTATCGAACCCTGGACCCCTTGATTGCAAGACGACGAAGCTACTACTGGCCCTCATGGTTTCACATTTTTTTACTTTTCTAACTAATCATAATGATTGTTAACGCAGGAACACAACAATAACATAATAAACGTAGGATTCTAATGTCGTAAAGGAACACAAATTCGGCTATCTCAACTCAGGAAAGAATGTGTGGAGTAAGGTGATTCTCAAAGAATAAGTTGATCACCTTATTGCGAGAGAGGAATGGTTAAGGTGAATGGCCTGCATGAAGTAGGAACAAGGAGGATAAGTAGTATGAGAAAGAAGGAAGCGTAGTCTTTTGGTCTTTTGGTCTGTGGAGGAGCGAGAATCAAGGTAGCCGAGAGGCCATTAACTATTCCTTACGACGAGACGGCTAAGACTTTTTTCCAATTCCATGTGCCTACTTCAGTCTTGAGGTTTAAGTGTAATAGTTGGATGTTATTCAGATTACATTACGGTACCTCTCTGCTGAGGCTAAGTTGCCTGCAAGGCTAAGCGAGTAGTTGTGAACGATGGTATCATGTGCTCCGGAATCGATCCCAGAACCTTAGGGTTTGACACGATGTTTATTTGTTTACCATCTTTCCACATACAGCCCGAACGCCATTTAACTTTATTGCGATTACACGCCTCCACCATATCAAAAACACTCACCAATCAAGCAGCCAAAGAAAATCCCCCAAAACCCACTATTCGGAGAAAACCTTTGGCAGCCGTGCATTAGACGTTTAGTTACTACTCAAGGGTTCAATGATAAAAAAGTTTGAGAACGGCTGGTCTATTCCATGACATGTTCTAGAACAGTGCATGTATTTTTATGAACCAAGATGAAACACGTGCTAAAATACTTTTAACGTGGGTAAACATTTGTTAATGAGAAACTTTTTCAAGTACTTAGCATGTGCAGGTGTTATACTAACAGAAATTAAATATTTAACTATGTATGGGTTAATGTTTTGGTGTCTGTTATTTCACAATTTTAATTCTCTAACGGGAACTTACGTTCCCTTCTGCAATTGATCATTTCACCTTTAATTCTCAGGAAAGGCGACAAAACGCATCGTTTTCAGAAATGTCCAATTTCTAGTTATATTTCATGGATAGAAAGTGTAACATTTTCTACTGCAACAAGACTACATTAGGGTTTGGTTAAAAATATAAGTATATTAGTAAACTGAAAAATTTCATTTCTCCATGTATTTTTGTTGTTGTTGTTGTTTTACTTCCTCGCTCCAAAATCTCTTTCTTCCTCATTCATCCTTTCTCCCCTTCCCTCCCCATTCAAATATTTTCTACAGAGAGAGTGGATGAAATACAAACACTGGAATATTATGAAAGGCCATAGTTTCCTGATTATGTGGCATTAAAGCGACCAACCCGTTGAAAGGTTTCCTTGCATTAACGATCCTTCCGTTAGTAAATCCCTTTTATAGTTACGAGGTTTTGGTTCGGAAGCATAGGAAATTCCTCTTTGTTGAACACTCAACAATGTTACACAGGCAAAGAGAGAGTTTTCAAGTCCTAATACTATGATTACGTGCCGAAGGGAATGCTTATTCAGAGCTACTATGACGTAGTGGAGTTAACAAACTGGAGGTAAGTAGTTTTCAAAGCTTACTTGTAGGGTTGCTTTCTTATGTCTTTCAACACATAAATCCAAGCGAGTTTGTAATAATACTGACTCTACACAGGTATTTAAAGCCTATTGATAAACTTGCACACAAGAGCACTATTACACTGAATTTTTTTATCTCATTTAATCACAACAAATTTTCGGGACAGGCGCTTATTTCAATCACGCAAACTTTGTACTTTTTACATACATAAATTTGCTTTTTTCACAAGCTTAATTTATTTTGTGCTCCTTGCTTATGTTTTTATATTTTTATATTTATATTTTACTTTATTTTTTACCTAAAACGTACATAAGAAGTTCTCTTCTTGTTTAGAACTGACATAATACAGACTTCAATTGTCTCATGGCAGTAAAGATACCCAACTAACTGGACTGTCATGGTACACACAAGAGATGTATTGCGTAGAAAGTTTTGCAAAGAAAATTCAGGCTTGACCAGGACACAAAGCAAGGTCTTTGGCATACCATGTCATTGCTCTACGGACTGAAATATAACAGGGCTGGCTTAGTAGCTAAGTTAGTCTCACCGGGACCTTTAGTACATGACCTATGTTTGACACTTAGTCCGGAGACCGAAGTCCCCTTCCTAGGTGTCGGGCCCAGCTAACGGTTTTGATTCCAGGGTACGTGTGACCGGATCGGTTTTTACCCCCGACGAATAGCCGACTCGTGCATAAAGTGACGTTGAATAATAATAATAATAATCAATAATAATAATAATGACGTAGATAATAATAATAATTGATGTTAGCCCGCAGAAATGCTTTGCTGACTTAACGTTGAACTAAAATATAAATACCAACAGTTACGAGGATTAGTATACTATTTGTATGAACACAAATCATAGTCAAATCATAGATAACAAAAATGTATATTATATAACACACAAATATAATACGTATTACACAACCCCTCGCTATCACTCTGCATTCACACACTCTCTCATACCGCAGGGGAAAAATTACATTAATATAAATACATTGGCCCTTTTTTAGACACCATGCAATATTTAGTTTTTCTTATGAATATTAAACTGCACCCGAAGACGTTAATGTGCTTAGAATTAAAGGATACTAAACTTTCATCTGCGCGTGCTCATTACATTCTGCCAACGGGCATGACACGTAAACCTTCTATTCTTGCAATTTATTTAGACATTTAAATAATTGTTGTAGAATTATCACTAATGCGCCTTGGAACTTCAATAACATTAGGCTTAGATATCAACTGTAAGGCACACATGTTTACAGACTGAAAAGTGAAGACACTTATGTATGAATATATTAAAAATAGCACGAAGTTAACTTACTTCCTCACTTAGCAAACTTGAGAGGAGATCTCTGCAAGAGATACACGATTTATGCCGTTTTAATCAAATATTTACCGAGTAAAGCATATAAGGTGACATCAATAAACATTATTACTCAACAGCTCGGCGCAGAGCGTGGAAAACAACAGTATGCTGTGAATATATCTTCCGAATTAGCAATTGTGAAATTTAGATGATGTTAGCGAGAAATAATTATAATCAATACCTTTGCGACTTTTAATTTTAAATACTGGTATCTTTTCGTCCGACGGCCGATCTTTGGAGGCTTGGGTAGATGATCACTCACACATATAGAAAATTAACAGTAGTATACTATACCATCTCGGCGTTCTAGACGTTTCAGCGACGTTTACCGTAGTCCTCTAAACGGCGGCGTGACGTTAACCCGCGGTCCTCTTTGCGACACTAACACTTCCCCACGCTACTTCTTCGTAGCGGCACTTCGCAATCTTCTTGGACACACCTTCATTCTACGCTTCTACATCACGGCGATACCCTTGTCGGCCTCGTAATGGAGCGATTAATTGCTTCGCATCATCTCTCTCTCTCTTTCTGGGGGGACGGCGAAAACGGGCGAAGTTCCTTTACCGGGGGTACTCGTGGATTCTCGCTGCTAATCTCACGCGGGACGTCGGCGTCGTCTCAAGATGCAGTAGGCGTCGCTTCATTATCTCAATCTTCTCTTCTAGACGGTAGATCTAAGTGTGGGCTGGTGTAGCTTCATCTTCCAATTTCTCTCTCTCTCTCTTTCTCACTCCGTAGAATTCTCGTCGGGCGTCGGTGTCGGCGTCGAAGTACTCTCGGAATGCTGTTTCGACTGGCGGCTTTCGGCGGTATCATTTCATGGCTTCTAATCGGGCTGTGGGCGTCATTTGTGGCTTTTGTAGCGCTTGTGGCGGCGTTTTAGTGGTGTGGCGTCGCGACGCTGAGCGATGATCTGCTGCGTTGTCGGCTTCATGCAGGCTAGGAAGACCCAAGGCCCTCCTTCTCTCGTGATTAGCCCGCCATAGTGGTATTAATGTTCCTCGTCACAAAACGAATAACGCGAATCCAGTGCACAGGTCACTAACTAACACTGCGTATTCGTACAACTAGTCACTGTCACTCACTCACGCAGGATAAAATACACGGCGCGGTAGAAAAAGACAAAGTCCCGAATCTTTACTCCGACTGTTGCAGAGGTGTTGTCGGTTCGAAAACTGGCGGTAGACTGTACTTGTTTGTTCGTTCTGCCACTATATAAAGACAGCTTGAAACTTCGAATACAACGGACTGACTTTTAGGCGCGGAAATCTGAAGTTACGACGTTGGTGGTCAAGCGTCCCTTTTTTGCTTGATCCAGCTTCTTCAAGCACACGTGTTGCGTTAGAATGGGGTGAAAAGAATAGTTCTACCCTCATCCGGTACGTAACATGTTCCTTCAGCAATTGGCCTCCCAAGTTGACTTTCCGTCGCCAAATGCACAAAAGTCGCTCAAAAACAGTGAAAGATTTATCACAGCACATTGTTGGTTCCGAGCTCCTACGACCGAAAGGGGGAAAAGTCGACAAAAGCAGAGAAACACAAAAGGTTCAGAAACGTGGTGTTTTTCTGCCGAAGCTTCAAGAGGATACGAAGGTTACCGAAAAAGTATAAAATAATGAAAACCTAGGATTAAAAAAAGTAGGTGACAAAAACTGATTGTCATATTAGTATAGTTACTTTTTCAAATTAGTTACTCTGTGGGTAACTGGAATGGGAGGGGGAGAGGCAGTTGAAACATGGTACTGATCACATCATCTCTACTGTAGCCAGTAGAATGTGGAACCATGTGCCTTCATGGAATGGTGACAATTTCTGCCACATTTCCACATATGTATTTATTTTTTGAGGGAACTGTATCAATTGGAAGCCCATCATGAGCTCACCCACCTCTGAACACCTTTGACAATGTTATTTTGTTACTTGAGTATTAATGAAATTTTAAATTTATGCTGTTGCAATTGCATTTGGTTTTGTATCAAATTCCTTAATGGTATATTTCTTCTTCCCAGGTGCTTTAATCCAGCAGAAGGCTCCTAAGTTAAGAAGAAAAAAGCACAAGTGTAATGTAGTAATTGTTTGACAAAATGCACAGAAACATGTGTAAAGTGAAAATAAATAAAAGTGAATTATAATTATGTACTTGGTTGATTTGAATAAATTATTTATATTATTTGAATTATTATATCTCATTTGAAAATTTTTAAAAATGAAAAGTATTTCAGAGGATTGCACCAATAGCAGGGATGGAAGATTGGTAGTAATGCGAGTAAAAGGCATTCTTTTATCTTATTTATTTATTTATTATTTTTTTATGTTGAATTGATTCTCTTGGGCTATCGATCAAGTGGGTTCTGCAACTGTTTCTGAGCTTTTGAGAATAATGCCACTATCTTCAGGTTAGAATTACTTCTTTACCTTTACCCTGAAGATGAGAGTAAAGTCAGATCTAGGAACTTCTAAGACTTTTGTAGAATTCATATGGTCAAGGAGAGAGAATCTGTTCATCATTTGCCTACAGAAAAACATCGGCTTACTATAGTATTGTGTGTGTTCATGAGTGCAATTTGTGATTTATTTGTTGCATTGTGAGTAACTTGAAGTGAATTTTTTTTCAGTTCAATTAAATATATTTTTGTAATTTTTCCTAATTTAAGTAATAATAATTATTGTACTAACAATTTAGTCTCATTATGGAAATGTATTTCCATAAATGCTAAAACATTGAAATTTTAAGGTTTGAGGGCTATATTTTCCTTTCTGCTTTCTATTATGTTAATCACAGGGTTCCTGAATATCTGAAAAACACTGAGAATATGTTTGTTTTATGCTTGGAAGTATTGTAAACATATTTCACCTTTTCCTCATAACTGTTTTTCTTTGTGAATGTATCATATCCTTACAATGCATTCGCGCGCGCACACACACACACACACATACATATTGTAGTAAATGGAGAGGTATAGTTTCAAGTCCACTTTATGTTCAGATAGGCTAATTGGGGCTGGACCTACAGTTTTGAAGTGGAATCCAAACCATTGCATTATGCCTCCACCAGGGTATTGAACTCAGGACTCGATCACAAGGTAAGAAGAATAGCATTGTGCCATCAGAGGGGCCTGGAAGTCTCTAATAAAATAATTAAAACATTGCCTTCAAGAACATGTTCATTTTGTCCAATGAAAATGTATGTCATTACTGGTTATGGAGTTGGGGTATGCCATAGAAATTCTATTTTATTAATAAGTTGTAATTGTTAATTTGGTATTTTTCTTTCTTTTTGCATATTGGGTTAAATGTGATAATGATTATAAATTATGGAATGGGTATAATAAATACAATGATACAGTCATGTATGAACTGGGCCTTATACCTGACACCTCTAGCTTTATGAGACGTTAGGTCACCAGTCCACTAAAGAAGCCAGAAGGAGGCTCTATTGTCCATTTTTTTCCACTACGAAGTGGATGTAAACAAAAGCACGTGTTCTAGAGAAAGCCAAGGCAGCCCTATTGGTGGATTCTGGCAGTAGTCCCTCCGCAGAACTTTTGCACCCTGATAGATAGTCCATTCAATGCCGTCTTGAAACTAGAGTAATACAGCATTGTATGCTATTCAAAGCATTTACTAGCCTTATCCTTGCTTATGAATTCATGATCATTCTTTAGTAAAGCACCTACGGTGACATTCACTCATTCAAATTAACGAAATTCCCGCTACTTGTCCGTCACTCTGTCTTGTGCAGTGTTGCAACTTCGCAATATTAAGTAAAGTCTATAATCTTGAAGCACCGGACTAGACAGAATCAGAAAACATGATTTAGACCGACAGTGACTGACATGGGAATCTCTAGATTACACACGTGTTGATGTATATACCACAAACACGCACACACTACTTTCAACTTCATGCGTTTTATCTAGAATGGTAAAACCAACACACTGCAAAAGATTGTAGGGAAACCTTTGAGAAAGCCAAAGTGGTTGGTGCAAATAAAACCAGTGATGCTTAAAATCGTACGGAATGTTACTTTAGCATTTATTAAATGATCCACCTATGCTTCGTTTCCTTTACTTCCCACATAAAACATGCTCAGATTTCAGGAACCTGAATTCCCCCAGCTTGTCAAAGAAAAATGCCAGATGCATACACTGGCAACTGCTTCCACGAAGGAATTTGTAGAGGGCGGGGACACAAGCTTTTGGCGTTACAGATGGGCAAACTGTGCCATTCAGTGTTGCTACCCGACCTTTATAGAAATATCGTTACAATTCGGTAATATTCCAAAGATGTTATCGTATCTAATTGCTATATAGCCAATTTCGCAACTACAAAGTTTTATTAATGTTCCAACAGGGGTGTACGTAATAAGACCTTCATATTTCTTGTATCTAATTGGTAAGGGAAAAAATAACATAGTTGGAAACACTACTTCTCGTGTTCAAGAATCTTCCGAAACACTGTTACCCTCAAGCACACGGCTATTTATAGCTTTCGTCCCCTCGACCCTGCAAAACCTGCCCTCCTCTCCCTTGCCGTGTGGTGGTTCTCGAGATTTTGCGTAGTATTTATAGGTTCTAAATGTCATTGAATGTTGATGTGGCTTCAACAGCAAGTGTTACAAAACATCTACATATGAAACTTTGAACAAGTGGCGATACCAAAATTGCGGTGGATCCTGAGTATTGTGTTGAATCGTTAACTTCTGAACAGGTGTCTTAAAAACAAGCATTTATGCGGCCCGCAAGCAAATTCAGCCGAACAAAAACGCGGATGGCACATTTTAGCCGATTTTGGACTTGCTGCCGTTAGCAGGAAAGTGGATGTTCTTTTTCTTCATGGATATGAGTTTGTCTACGCTGGTTAAATTATTGCATGATTCATTTGGTTTATTTTACTTCGCATTTCTGTCACACTTGGTTAATCGCGAGGATGAGTGATGATATGGTGACATTGATGAAATGACACTCACAAAGAACATCAATGCCCAGGCCAAGATTCAAACTCGGGACTCTTGGCGTTGTAGCGCACAGTGATAACCACTCCGCTACAACGGACAGCTGTGTGAATTCTTCTTACATGGTATATTACCACTGACGAGAACTGACATCTTTGGTAAGTGTTTACCTCTATTTTATTATATTTTCTTCATCTCTCGTATTTACAACAGTGTTCATTTTAAAAACTAATATTTGCACATTTTTAAAAAGTCACTCTAGTTTCGAAAGGTGGAAAATACTGACACTGAAGCTAACACGTGCGCTGGGAGGGAGGGGCAAGTGCTGGCGAATAGAAAGTGGGCACCGCGCGCATTAATACAAATTTCGGTAACTTATTGGCCACACCTACTTCGTTTTAAAGCTGGAAACAGAATAATAGTTCAGTATTTCCCCCCAGTCAAATAGGTAATTTTTACTTTCTAACTACCGTTGACCTCTGCAAGGGTACGTAAATCAATTGTGTGTTGTGCAAGTGTAAAATTTTCTCAAAATGCCTTAGTATCATGACAAGACACCGGCAAACTCGTAAGAATAGCTCAGGGAGAGCATTTTAACAGCTGGTCAACACATCAAGTACACCATCACATCACGAGTTAAGAGACCATCTTCACATGAAGATGAATGAAGTATTATTTCTTGTACACAAATGTGAATGTTAGCAACATTTGAACCTTGTTGGATAGCAGATGACACAAGGAAATAATTTAAGTAATTTGCACGCTTCGTGTCATACCATTTTTGTTATTAATACGTTGCCTAGTAAACTAAGAGTGCATTTTTTATGATCACTTGTAAGTTTAGACTCACCCGTTACTTACATGTGATTGTTATTTCGAAAAAACTTTTTTTTTTCAGTTCATTTTTTTTCGTTTTTACGTCATGGTGCCCTTCGCTCAGGAAATTTTCTTTGTTTTTTGGTGCCATTCAACACATGCCAATTTTCGTCGATACCAGCTCACGCAGAACGCACACCCACCCCATTCCCGTCAACATCTTCGTTCGCGTCCTTTGGGGAATCCCTTGCGCCGACATTGCACAACATTGCCGCGTGATTTTTTGACAAGAGCGTATCCAATTTCTTAGTGGACCGCCCAACATCGACGACTTCTCTCCACCCGTTTTGCCATTATTCACTTCGGAAAATCATTTTCCCACGTTTTCAAACGTCAATAACTCGACAACAAAGCCGTTTCCGGAATTTCGTTACATGAACTTTCCACCTTATTTTCACTCGTACAATCACCTCCCAAGCGTTGTAAACGAAGTTACGAAACACCCTGTATACACAAACACACACGTGTACACAGTGGAGGTGGGGCGGAGTAAACTTTTTGTCACTCTTGCTCCCGCACTATGATAAACCTTATGCACATACCAAAAGGAAAGTAAACTGACCTTGCCCCATAGTTTTGGCACCCAATTGCCGGCAATGTACGTATATATAGCAGATATAAGAACGTAATATTCTGAAAGCGCTGACGATATCTGACCTTTGTTAAAAAGCATGATGATAGTGTCGGCGATTGGGTTTCAAAACCGGGAAGGGGGTGGGGGTCGCAAGCTGCCAAAACTGGGGGCGAAGGATAGTTTATTTCCTTTTCTTAACAAAGTTTAGCATAGTGCACGTGCAAAAGTGGCAAAAAGAAGGAAGGCAGTTGCCCCCATCACCCCCGTTATCGCCGCCACTGTGCCTAGACGGTCGTTGGTATCTCTGTCACGCAGACCTTTGAATCCGTGGCAGCTAGCTCGACGGAAGATGGAATAGAAAAGCTGTGCGGATTGTTTCTACTGTCGGAAGAATCTCGGAGGAATTTCATTTCTTCTTAGCACTGGAATCCGACAACTGAAGAAAACTAAAAATGTCTCTAGATTAAATTGTGAGAATGCTTTCAGGTTTTCTAATTTCTAAACACGTACACAGTACTCGACGAAGGAGACTTTCTATTGTAATATTTCATTACAGAGGAACAGATTAATTCTTCAATATACTGAAAAGCTGCACATTTTGAATATTCAGATAACTGTAAACAGAAGAATCAAGAAAAAGCACATTGTGTGAAATAATTATTTATCCTCGTATCAGTACAAAAGTACATTGTAATATAGTAGACTCGTTCGTTGCATTCATCAATAAAGTAAAACATCTCTAAGTCATCCATTTTCGATTACGAAGAGTTGTTGGTCTACAGGTTGATATGAGCCATATTTCATGTAACGTCACCACCTACAACTCAATATATTTTAAAGCTGGCTAAATGAACAAAATTTTCATCAACAATTTCACACAAATACTAACATATTTTACAATTGAATGAATTTATGTTAAGCTCTGGTTTAATAAAAATTATGTATTCCATTTTGTGTATTTCTGAATGTCGATCTATGTATTGAGTAAAGGGTAAACAGAAAGTTCATGTACTCTTGGACTGAAGCTTATGTTATATGTTACTCCTGCTTAAAGCACGTTTAGTATCTAAAGTTGATTCATCTGCATTGATACTCGGGAAAGCATAGAAACAGGGATATCGAGCGAGCAATCACCATTCACCACAGATCGTCGACCAGGAAACAGCTGCACGATTACGTTCCAAAGATCTCCGACAAAAATTGATTTGTTATCGTAACATACTTCGGTACAAGTTATTCCGGGCGAAAGATAGATCCATGCTATCACACACAAGCCGATAGTCGTGCCTAGATGTTATGTTCGATACTGGCCATTCAATAATAAATTATAAAAAGTTATTGAAAGACGAATAACAGGGTAGGTGGATTGATTGCCGTTAAAAGCTCAGAAGCTTTATGTGCAGCTTCGTATATATCAAATTACACATGAGGGTGTAATTTTCCGGTTGCCATACAAAGGAAGAGTACTTACTAGCTTAAGAAAGGGAGGGATCTAAGTTGAAGTGACGACGTCTTACGATTTCTTGTGTGTGTTGGTGGTTCTGGAATAAATTGTAAGTTGGAATCAGACACCGAAATGGCGACTCCTTACATGAATTTCGTGTTTACATGTTATCTGCGTTACGACTGTATTATATATTACTATATCTTTTCGTGTTATCCATGACGCTAATGGGCTTTTAATTCCCTGTGCTCTTAATGATTGCCAGTGCCTTAAATTATCCCTTCATCTGAGGGAAGTGTTGGAACTTCGATAATTCTCACTATTCTGTTATTGTTATTAATTATAAATACAGTAGAATATCGTTAATCCGGACACCGATAAGCCGGATTTCTCTAAAATCGAACAGGCAAAAGGCAAAAGGCAAAAAAAATATAAATAAATAAATAAATAAAAACACACACAAAAAAAACAGATTGCAAGTTTTGAAGTCTGTCGGGCACACCATCATAGATATGGGCCTCGCGTATGTGCGTACTGTCGAATTGCTTTACATTTTACTGTACTGTAATCTGTTTTTAGGCCTATTCCCTTTAAATACAACATAATAAACGTGCATTGTTGCTATAAACGGAGTTTTAATACACTTTATACTGTTCTTTTAGGTTATTTCAGTTAATCCGGACTTCCGTTAAACCGGTCAACTTATCCCCCCCATTAGTCCGGATTAACGAGGTTTTACTGTATATGTAAATATTTTCTTCGTTGCTCTCTTATTATAAATGTTTGTAAATCCATATGTTTGTCCCAAGAGTCAAATTTGTACTCTTCACGATAATCCCTTCCTTAAATTTGTGTCATGTATTTTTCTTCCTTAATTAAAATGTGATAAAAAATCTTTAAAATATAGATATAATATCATTTATTAATACACTTTATGTGTGTGTGTATATATATACCACCAGGAAGGTGTAGTGGTAACCTCGTTGTGTTGCAATGAAGGGGTTTTTCAATACCCATTGGAGGTACACATTCGTTTGGACCCCACATTAAAATGTAGGTCCAGTCCCAATTAGTCTATGGATGCAAGTCTGGCAATCAGTCTGACATATAATGTTGGCAGGTTCACACACGAATCATGGCAGTGGAGGCGTGCACATACACACACGCGCGCGCGCACACACACACACACGCATGCACGCAGAGAGACACACACAAACATGCACACACATATATATGTATTAAATAATTATAAATGCACTCATGTTTACTGCCCTCTCGATTCCGAAGCAGGTCAATAGAAATAACCAGTTACTTGAATAAAACACTATCTCCGTTTTACAATAAACTGATTCACTATAGTTGAAGTTGCTGTGTTCTGGTCTTGCACTGTACATTTGGGTTGTAATTTGTTCTATTGTCGGTTTAATCTAATCATCGTTCAGCCTCATCGGACGACTTTAAATAACAAATCAAAACAATCTTGCTGATAATTATTGCTGAAACTATCACAAAATGTCTAGGAATGTAAAACTGTGTAAAATCAGCTGGCACCAAGGAAATTGCTCGTAATGTTTTCAGAAGTGAATTTAATCTTAGTAAAGTAAATGTGCTCGTATCCTCCATGAATTTCCTCTTTACTCCTCCTCGCCGATGGTCGTTCCCTGATGAGATCCCCTTGCCGGTTCAAATGGTGGGAGAGACCGGAGAACATTCAGCGCAATTGAATGAATATCCCCTGGCTCCTTGCCAGCCGTTTTCTACTTCTGCGCATGGCCACCGCGATTTCGTGAACAGTGGTGCAATGTTCAGGTTCTGTGAAACGAAAAATGTTCTCTTTGCTGAAGAGAATACGTCGCAATCATATAAACTCGATGTCAGTTTTGTTCCACTGTCTATGCTTCGAAAACTCTTCCAAAGATTTACAACTGAATGTTTTATTGAAACAACAAACAAATGCGACTCAATACATTCAATAGTGTTCGTGTGAAATCCATAGCTGACAAGGGCCACACCTGTTATTTTATCGTTGATTATTGATTCATTGATTTGTATATTATGAGCATTTCAGCGCACAGCCCATTTATGCCCGGTTATAAGCCCCTTAAGTAAAGAAAAACTTAGGACAGGCCACTAAAAATAAATTAAATAGGCCTACTAAAACTTCCGAACTAATTTCTTAAACTATTCATTCATTCGTCAAACAACTAAAAATATACTGTCTCTGAGGACTGAAATATCCTTACTTATTATGAGGATGTAAAGATCCACTCAACACACAAGGACAAACACAGGGCAACAAAGCCTTTCGGCAGATTTTACTGGCCGTAGATCCAGATGCAAGAGAGTCATTGGCCTCAAGAAGCAGTTACCGGGGTGTAGTACGTGCAAGTGAGGTTGACTTTTCGGTGCATTACCAGAAGGTCACCCCCTTCACCCTTATCATCGGTTATAATAAAACACATTGTATATGCCCCTCGTATTTATTGAAACATCATTGAGCATGGTAATATTAGAAAACTATATTATTTTTAAAATGGGTATAACAAATACATTATTTTGACGGACAATTGTGTTTTATTAATAATATTATTGGCGATGGTAATTTGTTTTAATTATAATAAATGGTCAAACATTAAAGGTTAAAATTAGTAATATTTTAGTTACATAACGATCAACTACTTTCAACAATGCGAAACGATAACTTATATCGCTGGTCTTGAACATATTGACGTTACCATCTACAAATTTTCTGTTATTCCTAACTTCCATCGAAATGTGTGATATTACCTCTGACATAACCTTTGACCAAACTTATATTTTATTTTTACTTTTTCATTTCAAATTAGGAATGAACGTCCTCGCTACTGACGAAAACCCACTTCTGTCAATGAGATAAAATGCTTGGTAAATACACAGGGTACTGTAAATATTACAGGAAAACAGAAGAATGGTAGGCAAGGATCACGTTCAAGGAGAAACCGTGAACGAATTCAATGGGAAAAGAGTTCTTCGAAAAACTTTTCTAGTTTGTTGAGCTTCAGTGACTGCAAAGTCTCTTTTGACAACAAACAACTTTTCTCTCTGGAACTCGTACAACTTTTAAATCAAATGCAAATTGTTTCTCGTTTTTCTACAGCGAGAAACTTCACAACTTCTTTCTCCCTTTACTTCCTCATTTCATTCCAAGAAAACTGTGGAAAACTCTGGAAGGTTAAGCAAATTCTTGAATACAAGAAATACGTCGTTTCTCTGCATTTAGAATGTAGAATTTCTTCAGGAAGTTCTCTACAGTAGCTCAAACGTATGTATTATATGTTTAAAGTTTGAGGTTCAAGTTTCCTGCGAGGAAGGGTAACAACCCTTCTCCTGAGGTTTCGCCCACTCTATGGGACAGGCGGCCACCGTGAAGAAATTGGGGAATTATATAAATGACAAGTGTATCCTGGTCATGGGAGTTCGTCAAGCTGACCATACGCCACCCCTTATCTACCGGAAATATTTGGTGAACAACAAAAACTATTGAAAAACTGCTTTCGCAGAATATATGTATTGGAGGGTTTCATAAAATTAATGGACACAATAGGTTCAACTACGTAAGGAAGTACGATTTTCAACAGAAACTTAGTTTTTTAAAAAAATAGAAACTCCATTTTATTTTCAGCTCATTTGAAAGTACGGAAAAATTCATTAAGAATGGCGTTTGTTACATTGTAATACGTCAAGTAGTTCTCAAGTAATTGTAACGTGAAGTTGACGCTTGAAACAAACATTCTCAAAAGTTGAGTCGTGTGTCGTAACATACATATCCCCCTTTTGACGTCATTCGTGTCTCGTAACAAACATGTTTCTCTTCTGCATATTGTGCGTTGGGCTTAGGAAAGTTGTTACGTTTGAACAACTGTGTATTACACTAAAATGTGTAGTTTGTCCATACATAGGCTTTGACAAATTATCTAAAAGATTCTGATACATCTTTCTGAGTTAACAAATATTTGTTAATAAAGTATCAATTTAAAACATTCCGCCATCAGTTACATACATAAAGTTTAGTACATTTACATCTTTCTAATTTTTAATTGGCGTTCATTCATTTACGTCATAATTTTTAGTGCATTGGAACAATAAAATCTTCTTCGTTTGGTCATGACAATCTTTAAGTTTTCAACTATTAAACTTTGCACTGTACATTTTTCTTTCTTTCTTTCATTCAATTCTTTACCAAATTTATCAAATAAATCAAGGGCGTATCAAAGTACACTGATTAACTAGACGTTTGTGATAGTGTACTCACGTCAGAACTGGTGCTGAGAAAATAGTATTTTCAAACTCTGAAAAGGCCGGGATGATACTTATCTATGGCGAGTGTAGGAAAAATGCAGCACAAGCGTGCGGGCTGTATGTACGTACGACGGTATTTACTGTTGGCTCTGCCGACAGGCATAGTGGGGATGCACCTTCTGCACTCAACTTTACGTTACAATTACTTGAGAACTACTTGAAGTATTACAATGTAACAAACGCCATTCCTAATGAATTTTTCCGTATTTTCAAATGAGCTGAAATTAAAATGGAGTTTCCATAAAAAAAAGTTTGTGTTGAAAATCGTAATTCCTTACGAAGTTGAACTTAATTTCATGACCCTTTCTCATACCTATATATCTGCGAAAGCAATTTTTCAATATTTATTGTTGTTCACGAAATATTTCCGGTGGTATTTTAGGTGACTCACCCGGTATATATATATATACATACATACATACATACATATACATACCTACATACATACATATTACTCATGAAAATGTGTGTTTGTCAAGGTGTACAATCATCGGCAATGACAATATTCTGAAGTAGGCGTTTTCGTCCATGAAATAAATGTATTGGTGCATTTATCTCATTACTTTCACATTGCGAAAAAACAGTGAATATGGTGATGGATAATTCCCCTACTATTGCCTTTGCCGTCGGCTCTACTTATTGGTACAGATACTGACAAACATTTCAAAAAGTTGGCAAGTCGCAACCATGATATGAGGTGGTCTAACAGCTAGAAAGGAAGGATAATTAGATTGCGATAGACAACGCACTGATATCACGTAAACAAGAAAGATACTCATTGATGGTAAAAGTTTGTCTTAGGTAGACGTGATACACAGATAGGCTAATCGGGACTGTGTTTTTATGAACTATGGAAAGAATGAGTTCGATACCACAACGCAATGTGGCTCTACAGGGGATCGAACCCGGTACTCCTTGTTTACAAATCGATGCCCCTTTTGACCAGGTGGTATAAGTGCTTGAAATTAGCAACAAGCGTAAAATCTATAAATTCTTGCAATAAATAAAATACAGAAACCAACCTACTAGTTGGTGTATTACACCCAATAATAATAGAATATTTTAAAACAGTAACAGTTATAATTAAAACTTCTTTTTATGAAATATTTTTATCGTGATAATAAAATTGTGAATGTTATAAAGTTCCCTTAAATAATTATAATCAAAATGTCTCGATTTAGATTAAAGTAATGTTTCAGGGGTGCTATAAACTAAGTAATGTGGTACTAATTTGTAAGAACAATTTTAGGGTAGGAAAAGCTTTTCACGTTGCAGAACCCAATGCAAAGTCAGGTAGATCTTCCATCCAGATCTGTGGTATTTTTCCTACAACGTCTGAACTACACCAGAGCCACACCCAATAAACGGAATCATTAAGACCGACTCAACTTCCTTCGATTCCCGAGGGTTGCACAGGAGAGATAACGGAGTTCCCTCCGGTCCTGCGGCAGTCTTGGATTTCCATTTGACACGTTCAAAAAACATTCCCATCCAATGAGAACTTCCGAGGCTCTAATAAGGCCCTGAAGGAAAGGGGGGACAGTTCGGTGGTGGAGACCCTCGGTGCTTGGAGACCTCACCGAAGTATTGGACATCGTGACCCAATAAGCCACTTCGAGGAAGGAGGAGGGGGAGGGAAGCCGCGATGACAGGTGAAACAGAGAAGTATTGATGACGTCTGGAAAATGCTTATGGAAATTGATAGTCCCCTCACAAAATATGCGCCACGTGTCAAATGATATTTCCAGTCCTGTATTTTAACCATGATATTAAAAGTGCCTTAGATATGTTAAATTACTGTATTGCGTATGAGTACAAATCTTCCAGTGACGCAATTCACAAGGGAAGAGTGGTATAATACTGGCCAACGTCCTCTCATTTGTAAGTTTTTGTGCCAAAGGACGATAGTGTACACATGCGACAAAGAGGGGAGAGGGGGAAAGTGAAGGCGCAAGTATCTTACATAGGAAATATAACACAATTAAGCCTTGTTTCCATGATATGAAAATCTCAATATGCTGACCAAGGCAGAATTTTATTTTATTATAAAACATATTTATATGTTATAACACAAAGATTTTCAGTGGCTATAGCGGACAAGAGAAACAACTCTTTTCTCAAAATTTGCCCTTGTCAAAGGTTCGTTCACCCTTCCTTGTAACACGTTGGGGTACCGCACAGGAATTTCATGTATGTAGATATTTGAGAAATGATGTACCATCCTAGGAAACAGAGAACAAGATCAAAGGCAGGACTAAAGTAAAAGCGCTGCACCCAAACGTGACATTGAAGTCTTGAAACTGCCTGGTGGTGAACGCTATGTGAAAATAAAATAATCCATCCATTACCAATTCTTGCTCGCAAAGTCGTGGGGGTAAAAACGTGGATGTTTTTAAAACCAGCATTATTAATAATAATATTCATAATATCATTAATAATAATTTATCATCATCCTAGACTCATTCCGGAGTTCTTAAAAAGGGATGAATGTCGCTGCGGGAGGGAGTGTTGTGGATTTTCATCTTGTCCTCTGCCCTTCTGTGTGACTGCTGGCCAATACCGACACTGCAGTGACTTGTTTTTATTTCAAATGGCAGAAAATAATGGACAGGGCATATACAGAGCCGCACCATGTGTGTATCGGGTCATCTGTCATCTCTATCGATGATTTTTGGGCCAGGGCATACGAACCGAAACTCAAACGTCAGTCCGCGGAGTGGCGACATGCTGGATCACCAAGGCCGAAGAAGTTCCGTCAGAATCCTTCCCCCGTGAAATTGATGGTGACCGTTGCGTATGACGTCAGGGATGTCATTGTGTGCCACTTCGTTCAACATGGCAGAACAGTGACAGCAGAGTACTACAGGAACTTCCTCGTACGACAGGTACGACGTGGCGTTCGGGAGAAAAGTCCGGACCTTCTGGACAGTGCAATCATCCTGCACGACAACGCTAGACCACATAAAGCAGAGTGTGTAGGGCGGCAACTGCAACACTGGGGATGGGAAGAATTGGAGCACCCGCCGTACTCTCCTGAGGTTTCCAACTGTGACTTTCATCTCATACGCTAGATTAAGGAACCACTACGTGGAAGGCGGTTTGCGACACGAGAGGACATTGCCAATGCTGTGCAACAACAGATGACCCGATTCACACATGGTGCGGCCAATGGTGACACAGATGGTATTCAGAGTCTCCCACATCGTTGGCAGCGTGTGGTGCACATGGCAGGTGACTACTTTGAGGGCCTTTAGCCCCAGTTTTGTTCTGTCAACTGTAGAACAGGTATGTAATTGTCTTGCACGATCAAACCAGTATTGTCCTGTACACTATCGTAATTAATATGTGAGGCACAATGTTCTCGTGTTTTAACTGTCCCAACATGTAGTTCCCCCCTCGTCCTTTCATCTGTATATGTCGCATTTTCCAACCGGGCTGGTATCTGCAAGAAAAAAAATAGTTGCAATGACTTTTGCCCCGACCCTCATATATATATATGTGTGTGTGTGTGTGTGTGTGTGCGTATGTATGTATTTTTACATAGTTTTATATAGTTTTCCTCTCACTCCAGGTTAATCCAAAGTACAAAAATTGTGTTTACATGAAATTGGGGATCATGAAATAAAGCAGGGACACTTATAAAATTCGGGGTAACTGCAACAGTTTAAAAAGGCTTGCAACATTTCAAAAACTTATTCTTCTTCTTCTTGTAACTTCGAAGAGTAGCAATAAGTTCATATAAAATGTCACAATACATTTTAAAGTCCTATAATGCTCCCTGAGAATATTTTGGAAGTTATTTAATGTCAATAATATAATTAGATGTGATGACTTCTATGACTCAGTAACTATCCTTTGTTGCGGCTCCAATCGCGGAGTGGTTACCACATCGCGCTACGACACCAGCGGTCAGTAGCTTATTACCGAGTTAGTGGATGTTGGTGTTGAATTTTCATAATTTATTTGCAAGTATTTAGAATTCGTTTGCATGTATTTAGAATAAATTTGTATATCATTAGAATAATTTACATTTTTATATCTGGATATTCATACTTTTATGAATTTTTAATTTTATGAAAAGTATGTAAATAGAAGGTAATTAGAGGTACTAAAAGCTATGCATATGGTTTTATGTTCATTACGGTAAAATATGTACTGTACGAAACGATAATATTAATGTTTATAATATTGACAATAAGATTTTACGGTTTATCAAAAGTTAGGAATGGTGGTAATGGGTCATGGTAAAGGTCCAATTACGCTTTACGACGGTCCCGGTTCTCAAACCCCGGATATGTAGCTAATTGAAAATAAGTTTATATGGTTTATGAAATAATATTGCGTAAGGGTACGAAAGAAGACGGTCCCGGTAATCGAACCCCGGATATGTAGCTACTGCTAATAATTATACTGTACTAAGGAATAATGTTATGCGGTATGATAGAAGTTGATCCGAGACGCTAGACAGGAGACGGTGAACCACGGTGCGGGTAGACTGAAGCCGCTGTTGATGTAGGTCAAGGCGAAAGGTTTTCTACCGAGACGGGATGTTGTGACGGGAGAAATACAAGACATGTCATTTTGGGGGAAATAAATTGGTTATAGATTCGAACCGCTTCGATTTTAGGTAGAAAAGAAAATATATCACTGGGTGATTGTGTTCCTTGAAAGAGACAAGAGATCGTAAAATGATAATTTTAAAAGTATCCCTGTAAGCAGAAAAGTCAGTGTGTTTGGTCGATAAGGGCAGTAAGATAGCAATCGGCACGGCAGGTAGAGATTTTGGACGATAAAATAATTTTAAGTTAAAAGGTGATATAATTTAAGGCGGGTGGATGTAAAAAATTTATTTAATGGATAGAGAGGCTGAGGGTTTTAAATTCGTGTGTCAAAAGTTAGCGACCCAAATCAGCTTGAATTTAAAGGTACACTTTTATTTTCTGTGAGCTGAGAATTGTTTTTTCGAATGTGGAAAATACGGGTGGCTGGAAATGTCCTTGAACTTGTGGCCGTGCTTTTGGGGGTATTTAAACTCCGGAATCTGAACTCGCCCTCAGATTTCTGTTATTTTTCCGTTGTGTTTGCTGGTGATTGTGATCATCATACAGATGCATGTTGTAAGTATTGCATTTTTATCTAAGAACAAGTGTTATACGAGAATGGAATTTCACTAGCGTCTTCTATGCTACCGAAATATGTTTTAGCCGAAATACAAACTAACTAGCCAAGTTCTATCTCGGTTGTGTTTTGTGTTTCAGCGGCAATGTGTTGTTTTTTTGTTTATAACTGTGTTTAGCGTGGCGAGACGGGATAACAGTGAATTGTTGTATCATTCGCGATTAACCTATTTGAGATTTGTGCAAGATCCGTAACTAGGATCGAACCTAAGACCGTTTGCACCAACAGCATTAGCTTTTGTACCCTACATATAAATATAAACCTTTTTTTAAAAAAAATAAAATAAAACACGCAGGTTTGCCATAAACAAGTTTACTGTTCTCACACTAATCTAATACAAAATGAATACAAATTCAAAGTATTTTACAAAGGGTTATATTTAATTAATGTTTTACACACATACATAGCGTTTACTACGCTTTACATTTCTTATAAGTCAGGTTATTCATATACATATACATAGTGTTCACACAACGCTTTACAGTTTCACAAGCAAGATTGTACATATGTAATACACACCTTCAACACTATGCTGTTATATTTATACATTATAACTAATCAAAGTACAAAGCTTTTTGTTACGAGGGTGGTTTGAAAAGTTCTCGGAATGGAGTAGAAAGAAACGACTTACAACAGTGATTTTTTTTGATTTTTCAATGTAGTCTCCCTGTACACTAATGCACTTGGTCCAGCGATGTTCCAATGCCTTGATCCCATCTCGAAAATTAGATTCCTCCAGGCCTGTGAAATACGTGTCAACTTCGGCTATTAGTTCTTCCTTTGAAGAGAATCTCCGTCCACCGAGGAAACTTTTGAGTTTGGGGAAAAGATGGAAGTCTAAGGGAGCCAAATCAGGCGAATAAGGCGGATGTGGCAACAATTCGTAACCAAGTTCATGAATTTTTGGAAAAGTGTGGCATATATATTTTAAACAATCACCACTTGTATCTAAGGCCTTGACAAACTGTTTTATCAACCCAAGTTTAATATGCAGTGGCGGAAGGATGATTTTGTCCCTATCTATCAGCGGTTCATGAATTATATTAGCTTTTCCCACAGTAATCCTTTCCGTTGGGGGCCAAACGTTTATCGCCCACTTTTATCACTTTCGTTTCTATTGTCACTACCACTTTCATCTGATATCTCAACGTCATCGTCGATATTTTGCGAAAAGGTACATATTGGTAAAGGTAAGTTTACACTGTGCTGTATTGGCGGCTTTGCTGACTCTACATTAGCGTACACCCAATTACGCTTTTTGAATCTATTCATGCCATTAAAATTCACAGCACAAAAATAGCAATCATTAACTTGATTTTTTGGTTCACTCCATGACATGGGCACTCCAAATTTGAGTCCCTTTCGTCCGCCTTGGCCTCAATAACGAAGTGATTCCAAACAAGTTTTGCAAACTATATGTGGGACCCATTTTATATTTTGTTGTCCCAGATTTTTGGCAAAATAAGCCTGATACAAATCTCTCACTACATCCGTAATATTTCATCTCTGTGATGGTAGATAATATATTCCACATATATAGCAAAAAAAACCAAAAACATTTGGGTTATTGAAACACTTACTACGTGAGGAACTCATATTTCCAATGTATTCACATTAAACGCATTTCGTTTAGTTATACTACAAAATTCAACATTAAGAGATATATTGCCTTGCAATGCTTCATAAGTTGCCTAGCAACAATTTACAAATAAATAAGTAAGTTTCTTAATGGGAATTTATCCCATTATCAAATTTTGATATTACCTAGAAAAGCGTGGAGTAATTTTACCTCTTACATTTTCCATGGTGTGTTTATTTTTATAACTGGAATCAATTTAACTGAACCAATCATACAATTGGCAAACACAGCTGTTTTGTGTGCTGAAACTGTTATTAAACTTTATGCCACAAAATAAAATCCTTTTTTTTTTGTTCCCCAGTGTTATCATACTTTCGGAACAAGTCGATTTTCTTAGTATTCTTGTCAACTTTGGCTTGTGCAAATACGTACAACGGCACGTGGCAAGCACATTATTATTGTCATCATTAGTCATAATAGTGATAGCTCTCTGTCTCTGGTTAGCATTGTTTATTGTCAATAAGGGAACATACTTTCTGTACAGAGGGTACTTCCTTTTTCTCTACCGCGCTTTGGTTCGACAATATGCGCCATACATTTCATAGTGTTATCCACAAAAAAGGATTCATTGCAGTTCAGAAATTTGGTCACATATGTTGAATAATCTAAAGATTTAATGCCGAAAAGGGGCGCCAAGGGATATAAATATCCTTATTGGTTTTATTGCCGAAAATAATCAGTCCCACTTGACTGTCCGATGACACATCATAAAAATCTTATCTCATCAAAATTTGGAACAGGGTCTCCCTCAACCTGATTAGGATTTTAAATCAATACCTCTCGCCCTAGCGTTCCAAATCGTCTAAAATACCTTTTGCTTTCATCCACAATTGAAAATTTACTTGCCCCCACCCCTAATTGACACATTGCTGTTTGAACTGTCTCACAGATAAAGGTCGGATCACATGTAGGGATATCGTCGTGAAACACAATCCTACCACACATATCATAATATGCATTAACCAGTTCTAGTGGGGAAATTTACATTCCTGAGGTAAAATTGCGTATAATCTCGTCTGAAGTACTCACCGCAGTGTGGCTAGCCTTGTTGGTAGAGCTTGGAGACGCTATCTTTCACTAAGAGTCCCTTCCACTGACACGTACACAGAAGATAGAATCACCTGTAAAAAAATAGAAAAATGGTTGTAGTACTTGTTCACATTACACATATTTGTTTATTGCTTGGGTTCGTTATTTTTGGATTTACATATTATGTAAGAAGACAATACATGTGTGTAACAATTCATTTACCTTAAGTATAGATTCTCTTGAGTTCTTTGTCTGCAACTCTCAGACAATTATCGCAACTTGTATTCTCTGACAAAATACTTCAAAAAACTTCTCAAACTAACAGCAAAACCGACGCTTTCTCTGATTGGTTGAAATAAATTCCACGCGTTTTCTGATTGGTTGAAATAAAACCCACGCGTTTTCTGATTGGATAATTTATCAACCGACGCTCGCTTTGTTCTTGCACTCTAATTTACCTTGAACTCCTTCCCATCATTCTCTGTTCTTGTGTTCTAGGAAACCTTGGCCTACTTTGACAGGAAAGAAGTGACGCAGAGTTACAAAAATTTGACCCTGACTGCACATTTCCAGTCATCCTTTGTTGTCTGGTTCAATTCCTTCCTTGTTCTACGCCGTTGCGTACCTTTCCCCTGTTCTTGCGTTCTGGTTAACCTTGAGAAAACTGTTCTTAAAATCTACCGACGCGGTCTCTGATTGGTCGATCGGATTCTCGGGTTCTTTCCTTGTTCTGGCATTCTGCCATCATTTGACCTTGACAGCATATCCCCCCCCAATTCCTCTGTCTACCCTGTTCACCGTCATCTGTCTAGCGTCTCGGGTCAACTTATTTCATTCCATATAACATTATTTCTTAGTACACTATAACCATTTATTATTATTTCTTAGTACACTATAATTATTATCGTTACATATCAGGGGTTCGCGTACCGGGACAGTCTTCTTTCGTACCCTTAAGCAATATCATTTCATAAACCATAAGAACTTATTTTCAATTAGGTACATATCCGGGGTTTCAATACCGGGACAGTCCTAAAGCGTAATTGGACCTTTACCATTACCCATTACCACCATTCCTAGCGTTTCAAAAACCGTAAAATCTTATTTTCAATATTATAAACATTAATATTATCTTTTCATACAGTACATACTTTACAGTAATGAACATATAACCATATGCATAGCGTTTAGTACCTCTAATTACCTTCTATTTACATACTTTCCATAAAATTAAAAATTCATAAAAGTTATAAATATGCAGATATAAAAATGTAAATTATTCTAATGATATGCAAATTTATTATAAATACATGCAAATACATTATAAATATTAAACACCAACATCCACTAACTCGCTAATAAGCTACTGGGGTCCCGGGTTCGAATCCTAGCCTGAGTATAGATTTTGTAAGTCTCAATTCATCATATTATCATTCATCCTCATCTTCGCATATTAGCCGAACAATGGCACAAGAAACGAATTAAAATAGAGCAGATCAATCATTTAACTAGCTTTTGTTATTTGAAACTGGAGTTATACAAGAATTGAATTGTATTGAATTCCTTTATTTTACTTTGCTTTTTCTGCGATGGGGATGAGTAATGATATGGTGAAATTGATATATGGACAAAAATCGGTGCTGTATGAATATCGGTTGGAATCACTCAGGATATCGGTAACGGTATCAGCTAATATTTGTATCGGCTTAGCCCTAAAAATGATAGATAAACATGAAATATAGAATTATTTGTTCTATTTTAATTTTAATTCTTTGATGGAAATAAAAATTCTGTTGTCCCGAATTAGATACCCGGTGGAGGCACATTGCACAGAGCTTCGGATCCCACTGGAAACTGTAGATCCAGTCCAGATTAGCCTATCTGTGAATATACTGGATTTATAATAGAAATTCAATCAAAAAGACAAAATAAAATGTTGCTTCAATTTAACAGAGTTTATTTTTTTCATGTGTATTTATGTTTTAGCTCAGGCCTTCTTTTTCTTATCTTTATTATTATTTCCTATAGCGCTACAGCCGAATATTGGGCCTTGGCTTACATACCTACCTACAGGATTACGCTCACTCACTCACTCGGAGCTCCCCAATTTCCTCACGATGGTGGGTTGTCACCGGCCTTATACACAGGCCGAGACTGAACCCGGGATCGAACCGATGCCGTCCCGTAGCGGCCGTCCAAAGCAATATGCCTTAGACCGCACGGCCACGGAGGAGGACTTCTTCTTATCTTGTTTGAGAAAAGACTCCATCACTGGCACCCATGAGTTGACCAAGTTCATCTATTAACTAGAAAAACAGCCGGCGTGAATCACGTTTCCTTCTCATTGAAGCTGGTGCCCGAGCACGCTAATGCCCGTATCTGTGACATCAGCAGAAACGACGCGTGAGCTGAGAGTAATAGAAGGGTCAACTTTGCCCTCAGAGATCGGAGAATAAGAGCGTAGTTAACCGACGTGCAGCTGCCATCTGAAACAGGTAATGCATCAATCACTTCAGAATTTCAAAACACGTAGAGAAATACTAGAGAAATACTAGAGAAATACGAAGAATATCATTAAATGGATAGGTGCTTACTGTGCACATTCTGCAGTACAGAGTTTGTAAAATTGCATATGCAATACAAACAAGCATACACTGAGAAAGCGGAGAAAGTGGAACACACCTACTACGTGCAGAGAGATGTAATATATCGAAATCTACTACAAGCATCACTGTATAATTACTTACTTAGATTACATGGTGCAATAATACATCAAAATTTATTCACATAAATATTTTTCCTCATCTTTATCACGTACTTGAAATTTTCTCGCGGCAGTCGCTTGTTACTGTTTACAGCACATAGCAATGTCCCGTTACCTCCAACCTATCTCTTTTTTGTCATTCAGCCACATTACGAAGTAGAGCCACACCTTTTCGAAACAGGCGACTAGTCACATGCTTCCGTCTGCATGGCATTTAGGCACTTGTTTTCAGGCTAGCTACAATCCGTAAGTAAAGCCCGACTCGCGCGATCTGCAATGCCTTTCAGATTGGTGCAATGGAAGGTGATCCTGACCCCGAGGGTTACCCTGACCCGTGGAATTTCAAACACCCGAGTTTGGGCAACGATGGTGCAAACGAGCATAACTGACCTAATTCAAATCTCGCGACCGAAATTCCCCAGTTTGGATGCTTTCCTGGGATTGCTGTCCTTACTGAATGTCTCTTCATCATTTCATGTGATCACTCCTCATCCTCATCGTCGTGATTAACCAACGGGTGAATAATTTTTGTACGCATCGGTACGTGTTGCCATTTTGCACCCTTCAAAGTAGCATACAGGCTGCGTATTGGCTGAACTCATGTTCCTTCTAAGAACAACTAACTTGGAGAAATTTATATTGTGCCCTGAAAGCTCAGCTGAGTAAAACAGAAGAGGAATAATTTATATTTATTAGCTTCTCTACCACTTTTGGCTAATCACAACATAGAGAATGCGTAATGATTACATTCAGTTAGTGACGAGGCATTAACATCACCAAGATGGGAGTCGAAGTTGAAGCCTTCGGTATCGAGATTTTGTCTTGACGGTTCAACTCTATTCCAGGGACTGCTATTTGTTAAAGAAAGAACAGTGATGGACGGGCTTCCTCTCGAGCAACGAGATGATGGAATTTTTCAACTTGTTACTTAGTATGCACATCGAAGATGACTTCTTCTATGTGACAATCGCTCATTACTCTTATGTTCATTAAATATTTATTTTAAGTTCTTGTTGTCAAAGAGGGAGGACACCACTCGCCCCATCCGCCTCTAGCGAAACCTAAGCTCAAAGATACAATACAATATTTTCACGGTTAAACATTTTAAGCACTTATAGCCACAAATAATCGAAATAGGCACTAACATTGGAAATTTAAGGCAATATAGAATTTATGCATTTCAATTGATGTAGCCTCAAACGAACCTCTGTAAGGAAAGCCTACGAATCTGCTTACTGGAACAAAATAGGCTTTTGGAGCGATACCAGGTCTCTAGCAATATAACATCTATAGTTTTCAACTGTATCGAGTTTTTAGACTAGTTCGCCAATTACGTATATTGATGGTAATTAATAACGTGAAGTTGTTTGTGATTGGTACTTATATTTTTGTGTTTTTTTTTGCTGAAGATTGTGTCGATGGTTAAAAGTGATAACATCCAGAACATATATTTTGTAACTTGTAGGGTCTATTGTTGCCAATGCCACATGTTGTATGTTTGTGCTTACTTACTTACTTACTTACTTACTTACTTACTTCTTCTTCCTCTTCGCACTGTTAGTCGTCAGGGTCCTTCAGCCATCTGCTAAAACTATTCCTATCTTGTGTCATTCTCTTAACATCCAATCGTCTTCCCTCTTTTAGTAACCGTCTCTGACAGGTATTTTCTATACGAGGTCTTCCTCTCCTCTTCTTTCTTCTGGTTTCGCTTTCGTTACTTTTTTCGGTTTTCTTTCTTCTCCCATGCTGATGACATGGCCATACCAGCCGAGTGTTCTCTCTATTACTCGTATATCTTCATTTGATTCTACCTGACCATCTTCACTAATTTTAGTGTTCCTCATTTTAACTCGTCTGTTTTTTCCTACCACTCTTCTGCGGTATCTATGCTCTACTGTAAAATGTACATGAAGCATGTTCCGACTAAACCTCATAGGTATTTGCAGCAAATTGATCAGCAATCATGAGGTCTTGAAACACATTTTTCCTGAATTCATCGTAGAGGTATTTGAGTATTCACAGTAATGTCACTTTTCTTTTTGGGAGAAGAAATGAATGAATATCTCAGAAGCAAAGGAATCACTTTGTATACACAATGGAAGATAAACAAATGAATTCGCAAGAAAAATACGCCTCACTGTAGGGTGGAAATTAGCATTACAAAGCACCTTCTCCCTTCCCCTCTATGCACGTGCTCAAAGAGCAGGCGTTGACTTCTGTTTTTCTTGGAGATCTTTTGTTAGGGCTTTTCAGCTGGTCTCTAGCAGAACTCTCAAAGGATGAAAGCAGCTTTCGTAGCTTTCATGGAGTTTCTTTGGTCCCTTATATTTTTTCAACAAGATGGAAGAGGCTCTTAGGATGCATTGAGATTCTACTAACAATAGCTTCTACTAAAAAATTAAACCAAACATATCTAAAAGTACCTTCCTAATCTCTCTCAACCCTGTTAAAAATGTATGGGGTATTTCGGAAACCTGGTCACGCATAGAAGACGCAAGCAACGAGAATATTCGATTGTATATGCCTCGTTCATAACTCAGATTAGAGAAGTGACCAGAATATATAATTTAATCGTGTTCACATTTCTTCTCTTTACGAAAAAACAGAATTCTCAACATACAAGGATCACACATGTTGCAAGTTTTAAAATAACTTTGCACCTTTCTCGTCTCATGGAAATACGGTCTTTTGTACGAGACTAATAATTAGACCTGTTCGGCCACTCTAGCGTTGTTCTACATCCTTTTTCGTTGAGTTTTTCAATTCATGCAACACCTCACCCCAAATGAGAATTAAATACCAAGGTAAAGCTACCTACATACGAGTATACTCATGAATCAAAGATTTTCCTTCATAATACCTAATATAATAAAACAGCCTTTAGTTCCGTAGGACACATGCGTACAATGAGTCGTTTGGTGGAAAGCAGATATTTGATTAAACCTGTATGGTATACGAGGTCCGGTGTAAAATATTTACTGCTTAAGACCGGTATAAAAATACCGTCCCTCCTACTTTTCCGTGGATGTGCTCCAGATCTTGGATATGTCCCATTAGTAATAAAAATATCGAAATTTGTCATATTTTATTTTTACTTTTATTTAAAAGAATTTTTAAACTGCTGAGAACAGCTTTTCAGTCTCAATACAGCAATATTTTATGTTAAATATTACAAGGTTACAAGATTACATATTACAAGGTTTCTAAAACCACAGTTTTGGACAAAGAGCATTTCAAAATATTTACTAAACATAACCTAAAACTACAAGAATTTTAAAAATGCATTAAAAAAATACACAATAGTTACATTTCAACTATAGAACTATAAAAGAGTTCTTGAAGTTGAAATTATTTTAACAACATTATCAATATCTATTTCACGGTATTCGAATTATAACTGTTTATGATATACAGAACATAATTGTTATTTTTGTAGTTCTTATCAAAACATAAAAATTCACCATTTCCTATCAAATTGTATGATTTCACCTTAAGCCATATCATACGAAGGAGTTTTGGTTCCATATCTTTTCCCTCCAAGATTCCATCCATATAAGATATAATTCGCTTTTCATCTCTGACATCAAGTCTGTCTATTTCTAGGTGATACAACAGGTTATCATACTCATAATTGTATTTGAATAGCTTGAATTTGTAATATATAAATGTGATAAATCTGTTTTGTATTTTTTCTATTGATTGTTTCATCTTAGCACTACATGCGTAATACCAAATCGGAATATTGTTTTCCACTATAGGTCTGACAAAACTTGCAAACATTAAAATTAGAAATTGTAAGTTATTTCAACAACTCCATTTTTTTTATAATAAAGGTACATTGCTTTCTTGCTTAATTTATGATGTGATTAATATAGTCTTCAAATGTTTAGCGTCTGTCCAAAATAATGACAAGATCTTTCATGGATTTCACATGTTTTATGATATTATTACTGATAAAGTAATTAAAAATTTTGAAGTTTTCTTTCCTATAGAATGTTAGCACAAATGGTTTGCATTAACCCAATCATAAACTGAGTTAATATCATTCTGAAGTTTCTCATGAGAAATATTATTATCAATTTGTAAATATAATTTAATGTCGTCGGCTTATGCAAGATATTTTGAATGTTTTATGACATATTCAATATCATTCAAAAATATATTGATTAGTAAGGGCCCTAAGGGCGACCCTTGAGGAACACCTCTTGACACATTTCCAGGGATGGAGAAACTAGATTTAAACTTTACTCTGAAAGTTCGCTGAGACAAGAAAACCAGGAACAGTACAAAGAAGCACACCCATAGTTTGCCAGTTTAGTTAACAGAATTGAATGGTTGACACTGTCAAAAGCTTTGGAGAGGTATATAGATTACATCTATTTGTTTACTATTAGCAAAAGACTGACTAAGATCTGAGAGCAGAATTGATAAATTAGTATTCGTAAATTTTCCAGAAACAAAGCCATGCTGCGATGAACTTAAAATACATTTCATGTTAAAAGACAAAGTATTAAAAATTAACTGTTCAAATATGTTACTAAAAATATTACAGATTGAGATTGGTCTAATATTACAAATACTGTAATCACCCTTGCTCTTTGGAATAGGTACAATCGTACTCTCTTTCCACAGTTTGGGAAAAATAACACTACCCAAGCTCTATAATATTTTGTAACACTTCATAAATGTTAAAATTTACAAATGCAGGAATGCATAAACTATTAGACTGCTACAGTTGCTGAAATATCACTAAGTACATATTAAATGGCAGATAAACTAAAGAAAAGTGAAATGTTAGAGGACGGGCTTTGTGGATACCAAGTACTATATTTTCATATTTCTTGTTTCATATCAAAAATTTCATTTTTTAATTCTTTAAGGGCCACAGTGGTAACTTTTTGTACCCAGAATGTACGTTAATGTACAAATAAAAAATGAAAAGGATCCTTGGTGTCAGTTATTTATATCTTACTATGAATTGAATCAAATAAAAGGTTAAATTATTTTCAGAAATATCATCTTTCTCTTTGAATACAAAATATAGCATTCTAGATGAATTTTCTACAATTCATCTAGACAAAAATACAGTTTATATATTTATTTAATTACGAGATTTATTATTTATCAATTGTTATTATTTTTTAGAGTGACTTATGGCAAGTCTTAGCTGGACCGCATTGTGCTAGGGCAATTTTGCCACTCTTAATTCGTGCGTTCTGGGCTGACCCTATGGTATCTTCGACTACTCCTTGTTTCTTTATGAATCCTTTCAAAAAATATTTTCTAAAGACATATTCGATTGATGCCACTCTAGTGCAACAGCTAACATATTGAATTTTACTAGGCGTTCAAATATAATATCCTTATAAAAACATTATAAAATGAAAGGAAGAAAAACATTAAAAGCAATTAAATTGTTAAAAAAAAGGAACAAAGACAAATTTTCTGAAACAGCACTCAACAAAATGCTACAAAAATTAAAGTACGTCTATATTACTGCAAAAAGCATAGAATAAAAATTGTTGTTATAGGACATAACATCACTTTGAATAAGGCCATAAGCATTATATTGCGAACAGTTTCTATCCTTATCCTTACTGTACTGATGGGTTGGACTTGGGCAAAAATATTAATTCGTAGAACAACATAATTACCAATGTTCGTATTGATGAAGAGATATTCTCAGAATATCATCCAGGTTAGTTAGTTCCACATATGCTTCCGAGCTGCATTGAACTCACGTCGCTCTCATCTTCAGGGATTGAAGTGGGGGATGACCGACAATAGAGACCTCATAACTCTCGGCTACTGAATGCAGCAGATAACAGACAGACTCTGCTGTGTCCAGATGTTGCACCAGCGGGTGCGAAGGGGTGTTTGCACAACCCTCGATTTCTTTCGGCACCCCTTTCAGCACCCCTTTTCAAAATTTATTTTCAACCGAATACACTATTATCTCGCACTGAAATATTACGTTTTGACTTACTAAAACTATGTCATCATATCGAGCGTAGAGTGTTATTCACTGAAATAAGATCTCTATTATTGCATACAACAGGAAAACCATTGATCCTTATCTCAGAGAGAAGCAGCATTTGCATTCCTGTACTGGGGGTGTCTCCACAACAGTTATTACAGACTGTTGCCTTTCTTTCGTTAGCATTGTTGTTATAAATTGTTTCTTCCTTTGACATTCGTCTGGCTTGAACAAGCTTTGTTCGCTTCAAATTACAAAACATGTGACTATTCTGATCAAAATGAAGCAGACACTTCAGTTTCATTGGCATATTTTCACTGGAGCCTTCAAGAAGTTGAGTGGTAGTTGATGAAATTCATGTTTATGTTATCTATATTTCCAATATTACAAAACCCTAGGTTTCATTCTGAAACCCTCAGCCAGTGACGCCGTCAGAGGGAGGGCGGGGGGGGGCGCCTCCCTGTCAGACAACCCCCATCCGACCTCCCCAATTGACGTTAATGAAATATCGAATAATAAGATTGTTCATTTCAACAGTGTGGCGATTTTCACCTTTTCTAAGTGGTGTATTCTCCATATCAGTTTCCTGCTTATACAGGTAATACCAACTTGACTATCAAAAAGTAATTTTGTTTCAGTACATGTGTGTGTGTGTATGTGACTTTAGTTCAAGATTCCAGTGCCGACCTAGGAATAGGTGATTTCTCATTCATTTATGTCCTGTAATCGTCGCGATTAAGTTATATTTTAAAAATTGAAATGGATGGTTTTAAAAATCACGAACATTCTGAGTATCACAAAACATCATATGTAGCACGGGCAAAGAATTCTAATATTTGATCGTTAGTGGCAACACAAACTAGTGAAAGATATTCAAAGGTTGTTCAAGAAAACGGACACTACGTGTCAGTTGTGAATGCATCGCTGTTTCATGCTATTCAGGGACTTGTTTTCGAGATTTTGATGAGTCTGAGGCAAGCCTTCATAGAGGAGATTTCTTGGAAATCTTCAAGTTAAATTCAAAATGAAGCAATATTATTCTCAAATGTATTGAAGTTGAACCACAAAATGCAAATTACACTCAAAATTCAATTCAAAACAAATTTATCTCAGCAAAATTAGCCATGAAGTGGAAGAGGCGAAAGTATTCGCACTGACGTCAGGTTAAACAAAAGTCATTACGAAGAAGGAACAGGATAGATATTTGTATCGCAGGCAAGTAAAAGAACGCTTTTTGGTATTTGCCGCCCGTCAATCATTAGATCCAGGTTCGGTCTTTGCACATACGTATCTAAATCAAAAATACTTATTTCCAGCAACTCTATAGATTCCTGCAGAGACGCAACCACGAATTTTTGTCGGGGGTGGGGACAAAAACCAGGATAAACGTACCAATAATTATTATTAGAAATTAGAAATTCTATATTCATGCGCGAAGTTCAGCCTGTGGCTGCTAATAATTATAATAATAATTTTAATAATAATAATAGTGTTATTATTATTATTATTGATTTGCTTTATTTTACTTCACTTCTTGTGCCACTTTTGGCTGATTTGCGAAAATGGGAATGGGATCTCGTTAGATCTTCCCCTGTCAAGCAGACTAAAGGGCATATGCAAGTGCATTAATTCTTAAAATACTTTGTAATTACTCATATACAATTTTAAATTTTGCATTCCATATATCGTATTTTGTGTGTTATATTCAGGGCGTTAAGACTTGTGTGTATGAGTATAATGTGTGTGTGTGGACCTATGTGAAATGACTTACTGTACTTTGTGTATAATATAATAATTTATAATTTTAAATGTATGGTTGAGTGGAAGAAAAGGCTTTGTACGGCATTAACTCCGCCATTTAAAACAAGGCGTTAATAAATAAATAAATAAATGATGACATGATGAAATTGATGAATGGACACTCACAAACATTCATGCCCAAGCCGGGATTTGAACTCAGCACCAACATTATTATTATTATTATTATTATTATTATTAGTAGTAGTAGTAGTAGTAGTAGTAGTAGTAGTAGTAGTAGTAGTAGCAGCATCAGTGACGTTATTACCCTTGTAAATTATACAAGAAAGGGGTAGAAGTTGGTGCTAAAGCATTTGTATTCGAACAAACGATTTGAATTTTTTTTCAACACGTTTAATTTCACATTAATAATGAAAAACAGGCACACAAACTAAACTATTCTTGATAGACAGAAAATGCTTTAAAAATGAATTCCAAATATCATTATATTTTACATTAACATGTATAACTTTCATGCACGCTATATGTTTCACATATACAACTTGGAGCGACCTGAACACTAAATTCTGTACATTTTCAAAGTTTCATATTAAATTCAACATATAATATATAAATACATTACACATCCAATTAATCAATCTCACAATAAACCAACACCAAAAATTACATAAATTGTCTCTCAAATGTGCACGTTCCCTTCGCTGAAAACAATTGTTCATGCTTTTAAAACAAAATCAATTAAGACAAGTTTTATTTCTCTGTCTGGAAATATACAATGCATTGCAGAGAGAAATGAGACACTGCAAGCGAAGCGATCAAGAAAATTCTTGGATACAATATTTTTGCAGGCTGTATTCAATATTGATTTAATAGGGCGCAAATAATTTCACGGGACGCCAATGCATTCTCTCTTTTACAACTTTTGTGCCTCATCGATGGTAGTAGACCTAGTGTCCGGGTTCTAAGCCATCATTTGGCGCTCGAATCATCATGTGGCGCTCGATCGCCTTAATGGATTTCTCTCGTAAGGCGCAGTGTTGCCAATTCTTACCCGAAAAAAATCACCAAAGTTTTTGGTCTAACCTAACCTAAAACAAGGAGCTGGCAACCTTTTTCTCGCAGTGTTGCCAACACTACACCTGAAAGTAAAGCTCGGTGGGGCTTGCCTTGATGGTTTGCTCTTGTAAGGCATAAGCCCTATTTTCTCGCAGTGTTACCAACATCTTACTCGAAAAAATCACCAAGGTTTTTTTTTGTTTAACCTAGCCTAAAGCAAGGAGCTGGCAATCTTGCTTGAGGCTTGTTTTACAGTGCATAAAGCTAGGTTGCCAACCTACTGGTATTTTTGCCATAACTTTTTACAAAAAAAAAAGCTGTCGTCGTAGCCTTTTATGATGTATATTTTGAGGGGCACAGAGTTGGCGACACTGTGGGTTTACTGTAGCCTTTTATGAGGGGGGGGTTTATTGCCCTCTGTTTACATCTGGCAACACTACCGTAGATTTTTTGACAGTGTTGTTAACCTACTGGGTTTTTTCACTGTAAATTTTTATCAAAGGACCTGAGGGGCCTATGTATTTTTTATGTCTGGCAATACTGTTGGGGGCCTAGTGTTGGCAACACTGTGGGTTTACTGTAGCCTTTTATGAGGGGGGTCCATTGCCCCCTTTTTATATTTGGTAATTTTATTGGATGTTTTTTTTTTTTTGAGGCTCGAAATTATTATTTGAGGCTTGAAATCATCATTTGAGGCTCGTTGGTGTTGCGTACCCACTCCACAAAAATTCTACTATATGATCTTTCACTGGCTAAGCTAACCTACAAATAGGAATTGGCAGCACTGACTTATAAACCCACTGGGTCCTCTTGGCATGTTTTTTCATGATGTGTTGCTAGGCTATTGAGCATCTTGGCGTATACAATGTATATATTTTGAGGGGGGTTATGGCTTTTTATGCTGTACGAATACTGGAAGCTTGACAGTGACAACCAACAGAGTAGGTAAACCTACATCCAGGAACTGGCAACACTAGTTTCTGACAGTGAATTTGAAATAAAATATTAAACAAAATACATGAGTAAGCACTGTGATTACAAATAGTACCAGTGTTATGCCCCCAACTCCAACTGGACAACTGGGGAAAATAATTGTACAACAATTTGTACCTAATTGTACAACAACTTGTACCTAATTGTACAACATATACACAGACATAAAAGAGAGAGCCTTCCCGTAACTTACTTCATGTACAATTTATATGATTTTACAACTGTGAAAAGAAAGCATATGTGTTCTGTATGCACACATTTATTCTTATTTTTCGAAGTTGAATGAAAGCACGTGTTTTTACGCTCTCGTAATACTGACCTTGCTCAACTGATTTTAAATTGCTTCCATCCGCTTTTTTTTCTGTGTTATTTCCGCATGCACGCAACATTCGCTTTCAATAGACAGAAGGAGTGTTAGTATAGCAGGCTTCGAGTTTACAATTTATTAAATTAAACAATAATTTATGTAAGAATATACTTGTACTTACCGAACACAAAATAATAAAAAGCACATGTGAATATTTGCGTGTGTTCATGTTATATGACGACTGAGTAAAAAATAATGTTGACTCCCCGAAAGATAAAAGTTTCTAGTTCGACATCAGATGCATGCAAATTTTATGTTTTGCTCTCCAAAATCTTGATTTTTATGTTTGTGCTATTTGTCATACAGCAGAGGAGAAGAGGGGAGAGGGAGGGGAGGGGGTACTATTAGCGCCATCTATTAGCAAACAATAGAAATAAAAAGTAGGGTCAAACTTTATCAACACCCAAAAATTTTAAACGTCCTCGTTTAGTAATACGATAGCTGAAGATGTTTAAAAGAGTACTCTTAGTCGACGAAGCTAATTGCTAGGGCCCATATATTGCTAAAATGTTCTTTGATTTGCATATTTCTCATACCGCCATATGTTGTTCTAGTTGACTTCTTCCAAAAAAATGCTAATTAGCGAGAGTTAATTAAGCAAGGCAAGTAAAAGAAGCAAATAGAACAGCATATGTGCCGGCGTGAGAATATGTAAAAATTCGATTCAGAGGTGGATCGAATTAAAATTGGGGGATATTTTGCATTTTTTTCCTATAATGTACAAAACATTTACCGTACATAATTTTTTCTATTTACAACAGTATAAAATAAGAGGAATGTGTGACAATATCCATATTAATTAGGAAGGTATGTTGTATGCTAGGTTAGCTAATTGTGTCTTCTACAGCTTCACTGTATAGAGGAAAGATGGAAAAAGAGAGCTCTACAAAAACTAACGCTCTTAACAATATTGTACGTTCGTGAAAATTATATATAAATAAGGCATAAGCGTATTATCTGCTTTCATGTCAGATTTTCCCAACCTGTGAGCTGTAGTGTTTAGGTGACAAGCGACCTGCTCAAATATAATACTGTTGACAAATATTGTACGCCCGTGAAAATTATATATAAATAAGGCATAAGCGTATTATCTGCTTTCATGTCAGATTTTTTTAACCTGTGAGCTGTAGTGTTTAGGTGACAAGCGACCTGCTCAAATATAATACTGTTGACAATATTGAACGCCCCCGTGAAAATTATATATAAATAAGGCATAAGCGTATTATCTACTTTCATGTCAGATTTTTTTAACCTGTGAGCTGTAGTGTTTAGGTGACAAGCGACCTGCTCAAATATAATACTGTTGACAATATTGAACGCCCCGTGAAAATTATATATAAATAAGGCATAAGCGTATTATCTGCTTTCATGTCAGATTTTCCCAACCTGTGAGCTGTAGTGTTTAGGTGACAAGCGACCTGCTCAAATATAATACTGCTGACAAATATTGTACGCCCGTGAAAATTATATATAAATAAGGCATAAGCATATTATCTGCTTTCATGTCAGATTTTCCCAACCTGTGAGCTGTAGTGTTTAGGTGACAAGCGACCTGCTCAAATATAATACTGTTGACAATATTGAACGCCCCGTGAAAATTATATATAAATAAGGCATAAGCGTATTATCTGCTTTCATGTCAGATTTTCCCAACCTGTGAGCTGTAGTGTTTAGGTGACAAGCGACCTGCTCAAATATAATACTGTTGACAATATTGAACGCCCCGTGAAAATTATATATAAATAAGGCATAAGCGTATTATCTGCTTTCATGTCAGATTTTCCCAACCTGTGAGCTGTAGTGTTTAGGTGACAAGCGACCTGCTCAAATATAATACTGTTGACAATATTGAACGCCCCGTGAAAATTATATATAAATAAGGCATAAGCATATTATCTGCTTTCATGTCAGATTTTTTTAACCTGTGAGCTGTAGTGTTTAGGTGACAAGCGACCTGCTCAAATATAATACTGTTGACAATATTGTACGTATATTGTATTGTATAGGAGACTAGAAGCATATAATTTGGCGAAAAAAAAAAAAAAAACCGGGTAAGGTCATAGAAAATAGTTAAAAAAAAAAGTGAGCAATTATATTTTGCATTGCACAGTATTAGGTATTAAATAACATACCCCCAAAAAATCTCTGCATTATGCGTTCTGAAAAAAAAAAATTGCCCTACGTGCCAAACTGCTGTGTGTCAAGTAAACGTTTTCAAAAGCACTGTCGTACTTGTGTGCCGGGAAAGCAAATATGTACGACCAAACTGTGCTCTAAGTGTGGAAAAAAATATTTCTATTGCCAACTTCAAGTTGTTTTTTTTTTTTGACACGTATATATATTATTATTTTTTTAACAGAGGAAGAAAGTCCGTGCTTCGGAAAACGCGGTGATGTACGTAATGATATCTTTCGTCTCCTGCTTAGACTTGTACCAATCTACTGTGTACCATCTTCTTCCCTGTCTTGCCTCGTCCAGTTCGTCCGACCTCTCGTTCAATTTTTCCCCTGCAGCCGAAAGCAGAATGTTGAGATCACCGCACCTCAGGCCACTGATCTCCCGAAGATGGTCCTTGAGAACCATTTCACAAGGGATGCGAAATTCCGGCGTCGTTCTTGCTATGATTACAAGTTTCCCTACATCCTCACAATCTCCGTTTACTGCGTGTTTAAATATTTTACATAGTAGCTCGGGCGGCAAATCAGTTATACGAGACATGTTGTTATTATTATTATTTTTCACTCTATGTTATTTATATACCCCACCCCAATTTTTGTTTCGTGTTTATGGCAATGGTGGTAGAGTGCCACACACGTAAATTTGCCGTTGCGTAGAAACGAATTTTCGTTTCGTCTCTCTCTCTCTTAGCATCATGTGTTCTACCCTGCTCGATAACCTTCGCTATTGTTGCCACATTGTCATTCCATTCCTGGACACACTCGTGCAAACATCATTGAAAACAATTGAATAGCGCTCCAGCTCGCGGTTCCCACCGTTCGGTAGGGACGCTAATGTGGCAATATAGCACGGCGTAGTGCTTGCTTCTTTTATGCAGTGCATGTTCATTGGCTAGCTAGTAACTAGTGTTGCCAACTGTAATAATGAAGCACTATTTCTGTCATGGAAGGGGAAAAGGCAGGTAAAGTGGCGGTGAGTTTTGTTGGATTGGAAGCACCATATTTTTATTTTATACTAAGTATTTGACCGGTTTGACGTTGTGTGCGTGTATTGCGTGTGTGTATGTAAAAGTGTGTGTTTGCTAATGAACGTTAAATTCCATAATGCCTCCAGTTTTGTCGAAGTTGAAATCAAAAACCTTGCATAGCCAAGCTCGGGAAATTCTAAGCAACGTGCACGAGTTCATGAAGGAGGAAGCCAGTCATGGTGTTAGCATCCCAATAAAGCATTTTGGCAAGAGAGCAGCGAACAGCAGCAACAAATTGTTCATATTTCATAATTTTGGAATTATTCAAAATAAATAAATTATGTAGCTCCAACATCATTTCAACTCTGGCTCCGGCACGTGTTCTTGTAGAAATTGCATAGAGGAGGCTGTCATTTTTACTGCTTAATGCGATACATATTGTTTTCTGTGTTAAAATTGCCATGCTTTGATGGGTGATAAGCCTATTGAAAACTGTGATCGAGCGAGATATTCTTTTGCGCTGAATAGTATTGAAATAGCATAAGAAGTCTTATTATTTATTTTATATTTTGATGTTTTAGTTAGGAATATATTGATTTTTAATTTTCCGTTGCTGCGTAATGACCGGGGGGGTCGAAATAGAGCGGCATCTGCCGCCACCTCCCAGGGAGGCAAAATGACTAGCGCCGGCCCTGGTTCATAACAAAAGAAAAAACCGCGCAGCTTATTGTCTAGTGGCAGTATATGTACTTGTTATTGTTGTGGAAGCCGGCATCCTTTGTAAATGTACAACAAAGGCAACCGACTGTCGCCGATCTCAGAGAGGAAATAATAATACTGCTTCAGGAGGAGTGTTATGGTGCAATTGTAGCGGTTTAACACGTTGGCATGTTATTATCTGCCGTTGCAGTTCCATACCAGTGTATACGGGTTTTGGAAGTGAAAAGTTAGAACGCCACCAGTGCATTAATGCAATGAAAAATAATATATATATTTTTTTATTTTGTTTGAAATCACTCAAATAAGGAATCGTATGAAGAAGTCTTCTTTGCAGCATTTTTGGTAATTTTACTTATGTGTTAGTTCATATTTTGCGAATTTTTAGTCTATATGTATGTAGCTACATACAAAGTTACTTGTTAGTACATATTAATCCTAGTCCTGGTATAATGCATGACGTTTAAAACTCAACGTTAGATAGACCTGAATTCTCTAATTTTATTGTTGTACGTAACAGCTGTGCATCGGCGCACTGCAGCGATTTTTCTATCTGCTCCATTAGCAACACTGTTTTTTTAGTTGTTTCGCGCATCGCACGGCAGAATTATCTGCGCTGGACTCTACCCAGTGCGGCGACCCGTTCACCCAGCGATGCGTCTCTGCTCACGAACCTTTCGAAAGCTGCGTGCTCTAACTTTCTGTCTGCTTCGTGACGTGCATCCAGATCCGTCTGCGTGGTGTTGTAAGCGATGTCGTGATTTTTGCATGTGGCGTCCAACGGATTCACACCCTTGCCCCCTCTCTCCAATTTTTTCTCGAGTTTGGTACCCGGTCCGCAGTACTGGTAGCCAGGTAAATGCATCTGAAAAGGTAACTTGTTACCTTTTGAGAACAGGCACCTGTACGTGTTCTCGAAAAGTTTGGAGCAATCCAAATACCAGCAACTGATGAAACTGTACGATGGTCTGGACATTGCAACGTTCGCCTCGGAAATAAAACCACTCGACGATTGTCGTGAAAATTCAGTCGTTGTGTTCGACGACGCCATCCTGGAAAATCAAAATGAAATTCGCAACTTTTTCACGCAAGGTCGTCACAAAGGAATGGATTGCTTCTACCTAGCTCAAACGTTTTCCAAAATTCCAAAACAGTACGCGACAACGCTAATTTCATATGTTTGTTTCGTCAAGATCACACCAACCTCAAGCACGCGTACGATGACTACGTAGGCGGAGACATGAACTACAATCAATTTTCGGAACGCTGCTGCTCTACTTGCTGGAACGGTGACGATT